>NC_133769.1:94619457-94621257 GCF_003597395.2 Chelonoidis abingdonii
TTAAGGCTCAAAGGAACTGAGTCTGTACTCACCAGGGAATTGGTGGGGAGAAGGGAAAGGTAAATTTCCTCTTTGTTTTAGATTCACGGAGCTTGAATCTGTATTGCCTCTGGGTGAGGGGCAGAGGGGAGGGCTGGAGGTGGAAAGCCTCTGTTTTAAGATTCAAGGAGTTTGAATCACAGTGATCTTCCAGGGTAACCCAGTGAGGGAAAGCCTAGGAGAGGCACTGGTGAGGGAAAGAGTTTACTTTCCTTGTGTTAAGATCCAGGGGGTCTGGATCTTGGGGTCCCCAGGGAAGGTTTTGGGGGGGGACCAGAGTGCCCCAAAACACTATATATTTTTGGGTGGTGGCAGCTTATCAGACCTAAGCTGGTAATTAAGCTTAGAGGAATTCATGCTGGTACCCCAATTTTTTGGACTCTAAGGTTCAGACTGGGGAAAGATACCATGACAGGGGGTGCATGCTTGAGACTGGTAGTTGCCCTAGCTGTAGCCTTCCCCTGCAGGGGCTGGTCAAAGAGCCTGCATGTACTGCACCTGGGTGTGTCCCTATCTGTATGTAGGAAGAGAAGGTATTTGTAGCTATGTATATTTGTAGTATGTGTGGAGGCTGGTAGGGGCAGTGTGCTGGGAGAGAAGCTGAGCCCTGATTAGGGGGCGGGGCTTCTGACTAGGCATCCTATAAAGGTAGCCAGCCAGCGGCACAGGAGCCAGCAAACAGAACTGTAAACAGGGGAGTTTGAGTGGGAGTTTACAGGGGGAGTTTGGGGGAAGAGTAAAAGAGGCAGGCAGAGGAAGAGACAGGCTACTGAAGGGAGTGTGCAGTGTTCTAGCAGTATCTTGGTGCTTGTTGGGGTTTGTTTTGCTGTGGGTGGTGGTGTTTTGGTTTGGTTTGGTTTGGTTTGTGTTTTCCCCATTTACAGAATTTACACAGAGGCAGCAGTTGTAGTGACACAAGCAGTGGAAGACACAATGAAGTTGACTGGATGTGGAAGCTGCCGCATGTACGTGATCCTGGAGGGGGTACCTGATAATAGTTTCATCTGCATGAAGCACCGCCCAATAGAGCTGATGGAAGAAAAGATCTGAGGACTGGAGATGCAGGTGGAAACTTTGGTTGAATTTAGAAGGGGGTTCGAGCAGATGATGGAGCAAAGATATGAGGAGTCTGAAGGGAAAAGCTCAGACTTGCAGATGGAAGCAGGACCAAAGAACTCTGAGGGGAGACTGCTGGGTGAGGAAAGTGAACAGTGGAGGCATGTGACTAAGAGAACCAGGTAGAGGAAAAGACGGGCTAGTGAAGGAGAAACAGAGCTCAGGAACAGGTTTGTGGAGTTAGAAAATGAAGAAGGGGCACAACCAGGGGTGACTCTAGGTATTTTGCCACTCCAAGCACAGCAGGCAGGCTGCCCTCGGCGGCTTGCTTGCGGGAGGTCATCAGTTCTGTGGATTCGGCAGCACGCCTCCAGGAGGTCTGCCAAAGCTGCGGGACCAGTGGACCCTCTGCAGGCATGCTGCCAAAGGCTTGCCGCTCCAGGGCACAGCAGGTGGTCGCTGAAGGTGAGAGGGCAAGGAAGAAGAGAAGAGCAGCTAGTCCTGTGAGAAGAGGGGAAGAGTCAATGGAGATAACACCAGATATGAGCCCCAGGAGGATAGCAAGATGAATAGAAATCGAGAGGACTTGCAGCCAGAGGGAACAGGCATCCTATAAAGGTTGAGAATTGCACCGTCACCAGGAAAAGGCAGGTCTACGTGATCGGGGACTCCTTACTGAGAAAAATAGACAGGCCTGTAACCAGA
>NC_133769.1:94621357-94678666 GCF_003597395.2 Chelonoidis abingdonii
GCGGTAAGAAGGAATAACGGAGGACGGCCGGGTCGGCAGGGACATAATATCGGTGACCGCAAAGCGCCCACGCCAGGGGGCGCCTGCGACCGCCGGTGTTGTCAGGGAAAATTTTCGACGAACTGCAGGGGGCGCCACACCTACTTGGAAATGAATATGACATGCACTCGTAAGAAGAAGCTAATTCCCTGCACCCGTCCACACAACGAAGCCCTTTATATTGGAGATATAAAAGTCTCTAAACCGATTTCTGTACTCGCTCCGCGATGAGGGAGTGGCGTGAAATTGGTTATTACCATGTCGGATTAGAGTTAGTGTGGCCTGCCAGCGGTTATCCCACTAGTGCACCATTGTGACCGGCTCGGAAAGCATTGAACCGGATAGCACTGGCCAGGTAGCAGGAAAAGCCACACGAGACTTTTGAAATGTTCAGTTTCCTGTTTGGCATTGGAGAGACTTCACCAGCACAGGAACAATGTCGATCTGAGAATTTGAAAGGACCTCCAGATGGACTGCATGGGAGGTACTGGATCTGATCGCTGATAGTGGGAGAGGATTCCGTCTAACAGAACTCTGTTCACAAGAGAATGAAATAAAAAAATTTGACAGAAATTTCTAAGGCCCATGATGCAGAGGGCAACCGGACTTCGATGCAGTTGCCGGTGTGAAGTTAAAGGAGCTCGAACAGCCTACCAGAAAACCAAGAAGCAAACGGAAAGGTCTGGGCAGGGCGAAAAAGATGCTGCTTCTACTGCTGAGCTTGCAACGCAGTTCTGATGGGGATCGCACCCACCCCACCCTGTCTGTGATTCGGAGGTGGGGTGGGTAATCTCCACCATGCCTGAGGATTTGCGGACGAGGATAGATGGGAGGAGAAGAGGGAGACGAGTCTGAGAAAGCACACAGCACTCCATTCTCCCAACAGCCAGGAGTTTTTCTCACCTGAAAGGAATTGCCCTCCAGCCACTATCCAGACAATGAATGCATGGGAAGGACCTCTGGGATGTACCTTTGTAAATATAAACATGGTTTAAAAGCAGCATTTTTTAATGAGTAAGTTCCTCTGGGACTATGGGATGCTTTGCGGCCAGACGTTACTGGAGAAAGTCTGGTAACATGTCAGTGAGATGGAGCGTGGAAATGCTCCGGGACTTCTCCATGAACGCTCCTCTGAGGTACCCAAAACCTTGCAGAACGTTTTTGGCCATGGCGACCTTATTCCTGTCCTCCATGGTAGGACACTTGACCACACCATGCATGTAGCATCAATTGGTATCATGCTGCAAGACCAGCATGACTGCGTATGTTGTCCCGTGCTGTTGCTGCTTCAAGCAACATCCGTTTTTATCTAGTTGTGTATTCCTCAGGAGAAGTGATATCATTCCATGTAACCTGGGTGGAAAATTCAGGAATTTTAATTAAGGGGACAGAGATGGCACACTTCTCTATTTGGCTGTTTGCCTGGGTGGCTTTAAAAGAATCCTCCTTGCGAGGTACAGCAGCAGGGTGATTAGCGCTGAGCTTTCGCGTTAGCTAGGCACGTTGATCTTCCCTGCTACAGACCCACGCAGTGGGGAGGTAAAGCGATCATCCGGAGATTGGTTTGGCGGGGGGGTTTCTTACTTGCTTGCATAGTGTACGGAAAAGAAGCGCACTCAACGGGCTTTGCTGCTCATTTGGAAAGAGATGGCGTGGATTATATTGAAGGCGCAGAGCCGAAAGAACAAGGATCTTGACAATGGCGGCAGCACGCGAATTCTGCTTGCCGGACCTGCGTCGCGTGAATGCTTCTAACACCAGAGCCGCAAGGCAATCAATATTCCAAGATGCCAAATGCGACCTGTGTAGTGAAAACACTGTGCTAGTGTAAGGTTATATGTGTTGATCACTGGTGAAGGTATAACCATTTTTGTATAAATGTATTCTTTTTTAACTAACTTCTTCCTCCTCTGTTTCCCCGTCTCCATGCAGTGCAATTCAATTCTCCCATAACCATCCAAAGGCTATCAATAGCGAGGGCGGAAAAAGAAAAATGCGAGACAAACATTTCTCGGAAATCATCGGAATGAACCCGCAATGAAAGAGCTCATCTGAAGGGTGGAAGAACGTGTACAAATCAGGAAAGATGGCCATGATCGTGAGGACCAGTGAGGACGAACGTGAAAGGAAGACAGGAGAAAGTAGTGAGAGATGAGAGGTGGCAGCAGGAAGATCAGTGGTGGCGGGATGCAACGCTGGGGCTGCTGCATGATCAAACTGATATGCTCCGGCGTATGGTGGAGCTTCAGGAACGGCAGCAGGATCTTAGAGTGCCCCTGCAGCCCCTGTATAACCACTCTCCCCGCTCACCATGTTCTTTAGCCTCCTCACCCACCAGACAAGTAAGAACACGTGGGGGGAGGCTCCGTGCACCCGCCCACTCCACCCCAGTGGACAGCCCAACCAAAAGGCTGTCATTATTATTGAAACTTTTTTAGTGGCCTTTTCCTTCCCTCCTACCTCCTCCCAAACCCCAGCTGGGCTACCTTGTCGGTTCTCTCTCTCTTTTTATAATTAATTAATAAAGAATACATGATTTTTAAACGAGAGTGTTTCTAAGGAAATAAAGTCAAACTGTGTTCGAAGTGTGGGGGGGTGTGGCTTACAGGGAATGAGTCAATCAAGGGGTGGTGGGATTCATCAAGAAGAAACAAACAACAGTCACACTGTACCCTGGCCAGTGATGAAACTGGTTTTCAAAGCTTCTCTAATGTGCACCGCTTCCTAGTGTGTATTTCTAATCGCCCTGGAGTCTGGCTGTGCGAAATCAGCGGCCAGGTGTTTTGCCTCAGCATCCCACCCTGCCATAAAGGTCTCCCCCTTACTCTCACAAAGATTGTGGAGCACACAGCAAGGAGCAATAACAATGGGGACATTGGTTTGGCTGAGGTCTGAGCGAGTCAGTAATGTGTGCCAGCGCACCTTTAAACGGCCAAATGCACATTCTACCCCCATTCTGCACTTGCTCAGCCTGTAGTTGAACAGCTCCTGACTATTGTCCAGGCTGCCTGTGTATGGCTTTATGAGCCATGGCATCAAGAGGTAGGCTGGGTCTCCCAGGATAACTATACGCATTTCTACATCCCCACCTGTTCTTTTCTGGTCTGGGAAGTAATTCCCTTGCTGCAGTCGTTTAAACAGAGTAGTGTTCCTGAAGAAGTGAGTGTTATGAACCCTTCTCGGCCATGCCGCATGGATGTTAGTGAAACGTCCCTTGTGATCCACTAGTGCTTGCAGCACCATTGAAAAGTACCCCTTGCGGTTTAGTACTAGGTGCCCCGGTGCTCCGGTACAAAGATAGGGATATGGGTTCTATCTATCGCCCCACCACAGTTAGGGAATCCATTGCAGCAAAGCCATCTACTATGACCTGCACATTTCCCAGAGTCACAACCTTTCATAGCAGCAGCTTAGTGATTGCTTTGGCTACTTGCATCACAGCAGCCTCCACAATAGATTTGCCCACTCCAAATCGATTCCTGACTGATCGATAGCTGTCTGGCGTTGCAAGATTCCAGAGGGCTATTGCCACTCGCTTCTCACTGTGAGGGCTGCTCTAATCTTGGTATTCTGACATTTCAGGGCAGGGAACACAAGTCACAAAGTTCCATGAAAGTGCCTTTACACATTCGAAAGTTTCACAGCCACTGGGAATCGTCCCACACCTGCACCATTATGCGGTCCCACCAGTCTGTGTTTGTTTCCTGGGTTTAAAATCAGTGTTCCATGGCTAGAACCTGCCCCATTACCAGCAGGATCTCCAACACACCGGGGCCCGCAGTTTGAGAGAAGTCTGTGTCCATGTCCTCATCATTCATCGCCACTCTGCTGTAGCCGCTGCCTCCTCGCCTAGTTTTTGCAGGTCCTGGTTCAACATAGACTGCACGAGAATGCGTGAGGTATTTACAATGTCCATGACTGCTGTCTTGAGTTAAGTAGGCCCCATGCTTGCCATGGTATGGCGTCCGCACAGTTCACCCAGAAAAATAGGCGCGAAATGGTTGTCTGCTGCTGCTTTCACGGAGGGAGGGGTGAGGCTGTACCCAGAACCACCCGCAACAATGTTTTTTTGCCCCATCAGGCACTGGGATCTCAACCCAGAATTCCAATGGGCGGGGGAGACTGTGGGAACTATGGGATAGCTACCCACAGTGCAACGCTCCAGAAATTGACGCTAGCCTCAGTACATGGATGCACACCGCCGAATTAATGTGCTTAGTGTGGCTACGTGCACTTGACTTTATACAATCCGTTTTAAAAAAACGGTTTCTGTAAAATCGGAATAGCCCCATAGTGTAGCCATACCCTCAGACACAGGTTTGATACAGGAGTGGGTGGGTGAGATTCTGTGGCCAGCGTTGTGCAGGAGGTCAGGCTAGATGATCATAATGGTCCCTTCTGACCTTAAAGTCTATGATTCTATGTATGCTGGTGAAAGTGCAGGCTGGAGAGGGCTTTGCAGCTTGTCACAGCTGTACAGTGTAAAAGGGAGCCCAAGCTGGTGGGTGGGGGGGTGGAATTCAGTGGTACCCCAGTTCCAGGTGGCACCCCAGAAAGAACCTGTCACAGGAGGAATCTCCCCAGTCTGGATCTCACTGGGGTCTCATAGCTTTCTCCATCAAGTACTTCTGTAGCTGAAGTGTTCGTCCCTCTCGGGAGAGGGAAGAAGCAGCAGAGCCTGCACTTGGCAGAGATACGTACCTCCCTAAGGCACTAAAGACAGTGCTCATGGTCATTGCTGACTGAGGAGCAAGGACAAGAGACAAGATTCTTAAACCTCAGAAATCTGGGTATAGTCCTTCTCAACAGTAGGGAAAACTAATCTACACTAACTATAAAGAGACTACTGAAACACTGAGAACCATCTACAGTTATATTTACAGATAAGAAAGCTGGTGCTAAGACAGCTTCAGGCATAGAGGATTCCAACTCAGGCCATGAGGCGGTAAGGAGGAACTTGGAGAGTTGGACAGTCCGCACTTCCCCTTATACTCTTCGTACTGAGCAGGAGGATCTTCAAGGAGCAGCTGTGGACTAATGGACACTACTTACAAGGTTTTCCAGTCTCAGACACATGGATACCCATGTGTGGAATACAAATAGGGACCAGCACTCAAAGAAGAAATAATAGCTACAGCGCTGCTTTTTCACAGATGTTAACGTATCTCACAAAGGAAGGTAAGTCCCTATGTCCCATTTTGCAGACTGGACAGAGTCTGTGACTCATACAAGACCACTGAACAATTCAGTGGATAAGCTGGTAACAAATTCCATATCTCTGGCTGCCCAGTCACATGCCTGTACGTAGAGAGGAAAATACCTCACTTTCCACTAGACCATTCCTCTCAGCTATTGACTGGCACCAATCTAGCCACAAAACAGCCTGTCTGAGTCCACAAAGCATCCCCTCTGCACATGACAGCCTCTCAGGTTCCAGGGCCAGATTTTTAAAGGCATTTAGGCGTCTGGTGGGAAAATTGCACCAGGTGCCTTTCTGCATCTTTAGGCACAAAAGCTTTAACACAAACTACTGAAAGAATGCACTGTAGACAGGAAGGTTTCCACCCAGCTCTAGTGAGCAGCGCTATCAGAGCCTCATTTTGAAGTGGACCTGTTGTGCCTCTAATTTATAATAATAATATTTAACTCTTGCATAGACTTTTCATCCATGGCTCTCAGATGTGCCTTACAAAGGGAAGGCAAGCATCACCCCAATTTTACAGATGGAGAAACTCAGGCACACAGAAGTGAAGTGACTTGCCCAAGGAGCCTCCTCATTCATTGCTGGTTTGTGACAATGTTCTCATTCTTCGACTGCAGTTTGTGAATAACCCCTGGTAGTTACTATGTTCTTATAGGACTGATTAGATGGTGCCTCCCCAAGCCCATTGCCTCACAGAACAAAGCTCTGGAAACTAGGAAAGCAGAGGGCAGTTAAGGCACAAACACAGGGACTTAAAGAATGTTTTATTTTGTGGGAGAATGGAAGTATTCAGAAAAAGGAAAAATATTTTTTTATAAACCCTGATACCAGTTTCACAGGATTGGTCTCATGGTGATGAAGTCAAAGTTGTAGAAATCTGGCAGACCCTGATGCCTGGTCCCATTGAATTGTTTCCAGTTGAAAACAGGAAGCCCATCCTCTACAGGTGGGCCATTGACAGCAGAGGCTGCAAACACTGAAGCCATATGGAAATCTGCCACCTGTGAAGGACAGGGCAGGATTTTATAGGTAGAGGATACACTGTCCTATCACATTTGAAGTGTTTAAACACTATGGAGAGGGAGGGCATTGCTCAGGTTGGTCCAAGTGGGTATACGCAGGAGTAAAAGAAAGAAACTGAGTTCAGGAAAACTTATGCTAGTTCAAGCAACATTCCTTCCCCCCCACCCCCAACAGAAAGGTTTATTAAACCAAGCATTGCCCCCACCTTAAGGACCCAAGGTGACTTACGCCCCCATTGATCTAAAGGCAGCCGATCTGCCCCCTGGGGAATACCCACAGCGTAAGGGTCTCCAGCTGGTGGGGAGGGGACCTGGCCAAAACAGTGCTGTGCTCCAGCTGTTCTTGGCTGCTGCAACAACCCCCTGGGGGATTTAGTGAGAAAATACAGGGAGGTACATGTGGTATAAAGCCACTTAGCCACCTTCCCACTCACATTTCTGCACCAAGTGTAGCTGCCAGAACCGAGGTCCCTGCTGAGTCCTGCTCTCTGACACAAGTCAGGCAAGCCAGGGAAGAGTGGAAACTGGGTCTGCCAAAGATTTCTGACTCTGCCTGTCCTTGCAGCCTCACACGCAATCCCGGAAACGGGCTAGCCATGACAGGGTAAAAGGCCTTAGACCTCGCCAGTATTTTAAGGGTTGGTATTAACTTACCTAGTATTTGTACTAAGAACAAAGCTGCCATAAATCCTGCCTGTAAAAATCATTCTTTTTACTGAAGCATGGGTTAAAACTAAAAGCTACCTGACCTTTGTCAACTTCATGCTGAGAATAATTATATAGGTTAAGTCTAGAGCAAAATGACTCACTGAAGAGCAAGGCATTAGCAAACACAGGTGTCACTGGGGAAACATTCCTGCACAGTTCCAGGGAACTGGCCACATGGTTTCCATTAATGAGAGCAGACAGCTGCTTGGCAAATTCCCATTCCCTCTGTGCCACCCTGAAAATAAGATAACTGAGGGATCCAGGGCCTTGAGTGACTAGTACATTCCTGAGCCCTACCTACTGCCAGGCTTTACTAGAATTTGGGTATTAACCCTTAGTGCCCTAAGGGCGAGCAGTCTCACCACAGCATTCTGCACCTGGATACACAGGATAAGTATGTACCCACATACCTCAGGGTCCTGCATCCTCCCACCCACAAAACGTACAGGTCACCTCCCTCTGCCACCTGGTTCCACCCCTCTTGCTCCCTGTGTTTAAGTGGACTGACCTCACCCCCGCTAGCACTGACCCTGGCTCTCCCAGTTAAACCTTGAAGAGAAGGACCAGAATGCAGCTGCAGGGAGTGGAGGCAGCAGAAAGAGATGGGGCCAACCAAGACTCACGGCAGACAGGAGTCCTATCCTGTCTGGCCCAGGTGCTTCCCCTCCATCCCACAGCACTCCCTTGTGGCCTCAGGAAACCCTGGCAATTAGCTGCTTACCAAAGGATTAGCTAATTCCCAGATGGTGCAGAGGATCAGAGATCCTACAGACCACATAACACTGTACAGAGCAGTCAGTTAGGCTGACAGGGCCCTGGCTAAGTAGGCAAATACAGCGGCCAGTATCCCATAACCCTGCCCTGCAGATGCTTTTCTTTGCTCGCTGGTGAGAAGTGTTTGTTTTATTCCTGACTCTCCCGCACTGTCGCAGTTTGGGGGATCGAAGGGGCAGACAGGGAACCTCCTTCTGCAGAGTGTGAAGACTTGGTTGGCAGGTCAAGAGCAGGCGCCCTGCTTTCAATCAGACAGTATGTAAGGCGGGCTATGGGCTCTAGCGGTCTTTACCTTTGAGTCATAGCAGCCTGCTGGCACTGGGAGAGAAGGGTTCAGGTCTTCGCGGCAGCAGATAGTGTTGCATGGATTGAGCTTGGCATAGGGCTCCTTCATGTAGTCTGGGAAATAAATGGGGAAGAGAAAAGAAATCAAGTCAGTCTACTCACAGGGCCATCCCCAGCAGGGGATGAGGGCTCCTCCCATAGAGTCTTGAATGGAATACTCTGCAAGCTGATGCAACACTACCTGGGAAGCTGTAGTGAGAGAAAGCCAACTCGTACAAGAGAAGGAGGGAGGGATCAGGAGAGAGAAAGTAGTGAGCAGCTCTGGTCTTAAAATTTTAGTCTAGAACAGAAGAAAAAAGTTTACAAAACAAGAAACTAAAAATGAAGATGGCAAGGAGCAAGGTATAGCAATACCCCCTGCAATTGCATAAATTTGAGGAGTGGGGAAAAACTATGCCCATCTGATTGCTACTCAGTGAGCCAAAAAGAGGTAGTCCCCGTGCCCTTTCCCTCAGATCATTGCCAGTTCATCCTGGGGGAAAGTCTTTCCAAACTTCACATGTGGCAAACAATGTTATATGCAAAAGAGAATCAAAATAAAGCAGATATGGTCATCTGTACCTAGAGATGGTGTTTATTCAGACCACTTTTTCCCATTAATCCCAGTAAGGCAGATCCTGACAGCATCAAGACAGAGCAGTGTGCACTGAAGGACATTCCTTCTGAGAGGGGACAGTTAAAGGAGTCTTTTAAAAAGATTTTATGCTAAATCCTCTATGTTAGTATTATAGACACATTGCCTCGTACTTAAGGCTTTGCAAGACCCTTTCCTTGCTCCAACTGTGCTCAAGAAAGTTCTCCCCAGAGAGCCCTAGCAAGTCTCTTAATTTTGTTGGTGTTTCAGATGTTCTCTGGAACAGTTAGCTAGAATAGACCTCGATGGCATGTGCACTCAGAAATGAAACCCTCCCTTGTTCCTGCACGGGGTTAAAAAACAAAAAAAAAAGATTTTCAAGTCTTATCTCGTACCTAGATTGTAAGTGCCTCAGGACAGGGACTGTCTCTTTGTCCTATGTTTGTGCAACACTGAGCACAATGTGGTCCTGAGCCATGACTGGGGCTGCCAGGCAACACCATAATACAAACAATAAATAATAAAAATCAGATCAAAGGAAAACAAATGGGCTTCTTACTGTTATATCTCATTATATACTTCATGGACTCCAGGTCAGTCACTTTCCCCTGGTCCCGTCGGAAGATTTTTGCTCTGGAAGCCAGTTCATAAGAAAAGTCCAAGCCATATTTCTCAGCGTACTTTGCATACCCGCTGAGGTTGTAGATGGTTTCATGGAAAGGGATGTTGTAAGAAGGCCAGTATCCTGCAAGGGAGACAACCCATTCTGTTGTTTAATTACTTAAACAAACTGTTTACTCATTTAAAAGAAAAAAATGTTTTAATTGCTGTGTTTCCTTAACAATGCCAGCTTGGGAACAGGAGCTAGATCCAGTCTGATAGCAGCACAACATATCAGTCACCATTGGGAGCAGGTGAGTTAATTCACAAGTAATTCCACTGGAGAGATGGTGCTAACAGGGTCTCAGGCCTCCACTTTGAAGGCTTATCCCACAAAGCAAGTCTGAGCCAGCTGCAGGCTAGACTTACAGAAGTATCTTGTGGTGCTTCGAGGGGAGGTCTGAGAGGTTCAGGTCTAGATCGTGCCCACAGCCAGAGCTGACCACCTGTGCACCCTCATGATCTGCTGAAACAGAGGATGCAGCAATAGTGTTCATCCACAGTAACATGTGTCTCCTGCAAGCACATCTTGAAGCCACTGAGCTTCTTTCTTGAAAGAAAAAATGATTCCTAAAATGAAAATCCCACCAACATCACACACCGAATATATGCATCCAAACGCCATGCTGAAAAGTTGAGAAATATGGCAAAGCACCAAACAAACTCAGAAGCGAGGAAAAAATCATATGCCAAGGCTCAGAACAAACAGGCACCCAAGACATCAGGGATACAACTAAGGCCCTGAAACAACAAGCAGAAAGAGAGGGCACAGCAAAACAAACCATGAAACCAAAGAGGACAGCAGCCTTTGACTCAAGTAACCCAAAAAGGAGCCACAGAACTAACTGTTATTATAGACCTGACTGGAAAGCAGATCAACAAAAAAGGATACCAGAGAAACAGGTTACAGCCTGTTGAAAGCCAGAGAGGAGAAGGCTGTGGTAGCTGATGGTGCATATTGACAAATAAGAGAGAGAAAGGGAATCTTGCGCTTGCCACCACCATCATCGCCTCAGTGAGCCCAAAGCCAAAAGACTTAGAGCCAGGAGAGTTCTCTCCTATCTCACATAAGACAAAGGTCAAGAAAATCCTGTCGTGAAAGCACCTTTAAAGAATAGTGTATCCAACTGAAATTACAGGGAGATTATTAGGTAGGCAGAATGCAATTGTCTGTAGTATAAATAAGTTAGGATGTTCCTAAGTTTGCAGAACAAATGCCATGGGATCATTCAGGACCATAACTAGACAGGACCTGGCTCTGAAGTGTAATCCTAGAAGAATTAAAATGTGATCCTTTTCTGTCAATTAAAAATGTACAATAATGTAGTCTTTTCCCCCACAGAGGAAGGGGGAGGTAATGGGATGGCATATGCTGAAATGTGGCACCTAGAGCTACACAGCAACCTTTATCACCAGCCTAGGGCACTGGTTTGCTACTGAAAAGGGAGATTGTCACCTACTGAGTCATCAGTACCCAGGGTTTTGCTTGGAGGTCTCCCAACTAAATACTGACTGATGTAACACCTCTTGTTCTGAGGAGTTGGAATGGTGGAATCTGGTTGGTTGATGCTTAAATAATAAGTTGGGGCTCATCAGGCAACTGTTACAAAAATACAAATCAAGTGTTTAGACATATAAAGTTTTGAACTAGTGGCCAATATGTCAGAGCCATGCACATCTCTGAGTAGGTGGCTTACAGTCTTGTGTCTCAATACATACATGGCACAGAAGTGGGTGTCCTGTATAACTGCACAACCTGCATTGGTTGACATGACATATAACCTAGTTGAAGGGAACATCCAGTGTCATATGTTTCTCTGCACAGTAAAACAGATGTCCTCCATAGATTAATGCACTTGAGCCATCCTCCAAAGAAGCAGCTGGCAAGATATGGGCAGGCCAGCTTTCAGACACACTCATTTCCAAACAGAAGGGAGTTAAGTATTATTTAGCAATAAATTCTACAATTGTACTATCTCAAAGGAAGGCAAAGAATGCAGATGCCTCTGCTTCCCCATCCAGAAAGCACTGTATTTAAAAACTACAGCAAAGTAACCCATGTTAAGTTCTCCTCAAGCAAAGCCTCTCCTCACCGTTCTCTGCTTTTGCAAGGCTGTAAATGCCACCTACACAGTGCAGTGCCCTCATGTACCAGCTCCTGGGTGAGTTTCTGCTCTAGATAGACGCCTGCCGTGGCTGCAGGCTAGGCCATGCAGAGCGCACAATGAGCAGTATGTAGAGCTGGGAGTATGGGGGAAGGCTGGCCCATGCGTACAGCAGGGACTCTGTTGGGTCTCTAGGAGGAACTTTCTTTTTTACTCTTCCTGATTGTGAAGCAGCAACGGATTGTATTGAGTGCTGTGTGGGGAGCCAAGGACTGTCTTGGGGTTAATGCACAAGACTCAAGAGTCCAGAAATCTTGGCTCTATTCCTGGCTTTAATACAGAGATGCTTTCTGACTGCAGGCAAACAACCTCTTGGGACTCAGATTTCCCATCTATAAAATGAGGATAACACTTGCCAACCTTGCACAGGGGCTGGAAGGCTTAATTCACTATTATTTGCAAAGTGCTATGAGATTTTGGATGGAAGGGGCTACGTAGATGCAAAGTAAGAGGTGCATAATCTCGGTGTTTTACCTGACTCATCTTTGCTCCAGAGGCCAAAGACAGTGGCAGTGGCCAGCAAGTCCTTCTGCATTTAAGGCTGGCTAAGAAATTGCATCCTTTTCTCTCAGATATGAACATCACCTCAACAATTCATGTCTTTGTCACTTTAAGGTCTCCATTACTGCTACCTGCTGTACCTAAGGCTACCCCTGAAAGCCACCTAGAAGCTTAAGCTAGTACAAACACATCTGCCTGACTTTTGAGTAGGACAGGGAGGTTAGACCATATTGCTCCTTTGCTCTGAGCTCAGCACTGGCTGCCAGTTCACTTGTAATTAAAACTCAAGGTGCTTGTTTCTATTTGGATCCTGGCTTTCAGAGACCGCCTCTCCACCTTTACTCTGCAGCATCACCTGTGTTTGCAAGAGCACGTTGGCTGCCTGTCCCATAGGTGATGCTCAGAAGAGACAAGTGTTGGTTGCAGTGGAGAAATACACTCAGAAATGTGTCTAAGCCCAAGTCTGGACAAGTTTAATGAACACTGCAAGATTCTCCTCTTTGCTCCAGCTTTGCCTTAAAGTAAGTCTGAGTCCCTTGTCATTCAGCTCACTCACGCTGCAAGAATGCTTTGAGGGCTATTATTTTGATGCTGCAGTGTATATATTGTTCTCTTGACACCACCTTTAGTTGTTGAGTCTCTTTTTTCCAGAACTTTTGCTTGCCCAATCTTTGTGATTTCTTCACCGCTTTGGGCAAATGCAACACTTATTTCTTCCACTTTCCCAGCAGTCTTGGCTTGTTTACACTTTTCCTGTAATGTTCTTGTTTCATTACATGTCCAGTTTTTCCTTGTTTGTTTATGTCTTCTCATAACTTCCTACACTGTATTTTGTATCACTTCCTTGAATATTTCCCATTCAGTCTGTAGTGAGATTTCTTCATCAAATACAAATTAATGAAACACCTCGCAAGCATCCACTTGTACACCTCCCTCACATAGCTAGCTTTATCAAGATCAAGTGTGGCTCCAGTTACACCCCTCTGTTTATTGGACTTTAACTTAATATTAATTTTTCCCCTTAGTCATTCATGATCACTGCCACATCCTGCATCTCTACAGACTAACATCCAAAGATGCCCTTTTATGCACTTTACTGATAATAATGTGGTCAATCTGGTTTTTAGTTTGACCACCTGCTGAATTGCACATAATCTTGTGCATATCTTCATGAAGAAACCAAGTACCACCAATAATCAGATTGTGTATCTCACAGCAAGTTCCTTTGCCATCCTGATACCATGTAGTCCCAATTTTATTCATTTGCCTACCATATCCGCTACCAAACTTTGCATTCATATTTCCCATTATAAAAATTATGTGATGATCAGGAATCTCATCTACAAAGCTAGCCACCTGTTGTTACAATCCATCCTTCTCTTCCACTTCTGCTGCTTCTGGTGGTGCATAACAACAGGTCACAGTTATGCATAGTTTAAAGGTAGGCAGTAGTAAACCTTGCTATGACAATCTGCTCAGACACTGGTTTCCAGCTATTATTTAAAGTAACTATTGTCTTGTCCACTGCTATTGGAGGCAGGAGGGATAGCTCAGTGGTTTGAGCATTGCCCTGTTAAACACAGGGCTGTGAGTTTGATCCTTGAGGAATCTGGGGCAAAAACCAATACTTGGTCCTGCTAGTGAAGGCAGGGGGCTGGACTCAATAACCCTTCAAAGTCCCTTCCAGTTCTAGGAAATAGGTATATCTCTAATTATTATTATGTATTTATTTATTGCAACCCCATCCCTATGCTTCGCTTGTCCACCTGAGTGTCCTGAATAAAGGAAAGCATAATGTCCAATTGTGAACGCTCCTGGACCCAGCCAACGTGTCTCTTGTTTGGCAGCAAAGGTAATGTGTAACTTCCTTAACTCGTCCACTACTGGCTCAGTCTGGCCTGAAGCAAACAGTTCTAACATTCCAGATTGCACTATGTGTAATATATTTAGCTGTTAAACAAAATCTATGATGATTTCCATTTGTTAGGCCATATAAATCAGTCTGGCTTGTAGTACTGTTTTTATAACAAATCAATTTCAGATGTAATGGCTTGTTAGCACATTCTACCCTATGCAGCTCGTGGAAGCATGATGTGATAGCCTGCTGGCCTGCTAGGAACAGGCACAATCAGCAGTTCCACCTTACTAATTTCAAGGCTAACAAGCTTGGACCGCTTGGATTTGAAATCAGTTTTCCTTCTCTGAGACAGACTTGCCTAAGGAGGTGAAATGAGCCCTACCTACCTTTGGTCTGAAATCAGAGTTCCCATCTATAGACAAAAAAGTTAAATTGTACAGAAACACAATCAAGTCAACAATGCAAGTAGTAAGAAATGCTACCAGTGAACCAACAACAAATATCAAAGAGTTCCTGGAAGTATGAAAGGAGCATTTTGACAAAGTGCTAAACAGTGTAATTTTTCCAGATGCAAGCATTCTAGACATGCCAGAGGAACAGGGCAGAATGCATATAAGCACTGAACCACCATCTGAAAAAGAAATAGAAAGAGCAATGAAGCAGTTAAAAAATGGGAAAGCTGAAGGAATAGATAACATAACACCTGAGCTGCTAAAAGCTGGTGGAATAAGTGCTATCAAAGCATTAGAAAAATATATAAGGTCTGGAAGCAAGAGAAAGTACCTGATGATTGGGTAAAGGCAATAGTTGTACCAATCCTGAAGAAAGGAGATCCTGCCAATTTGAATAATTGAAGAGGTATAAGCTTATTATCAGTACTGGAAAAATCATGATGAAAGTAATTGTCAATTGATTATGGCTAGTTTTAGAAGTAGCAGCAGGCAAGGAACAGTGCAGCTTCATGCCAGGCCAAAGTTGAACTGATCCGACACACACTCCAATAGCTGATTGGAAAAAAAGGTGAGAATGGGGATTAAAGATGTTTGCTCTTTTCATCGACTTCATGAATAAATTTGATTTGGTCTGGAGGGAAGCATTATGGAAAGTAATAAAATCACATGTAGTTCCAGATAGAATAACTGCAATTATAAAAGTTATGTATGAAGATTCCTGCAGTGCCATAAGAACTGGTGGGATATTAAGCAACTGGTTCAAGTCAAAGTTTGGTGTAAAACAAGGGGGCATGGAATCACCATCACTTTTCATCATGTTCTTAAATTGGACCTTTAAAATTGTATACAAGTTGGAGGGCATGACGCTCGGTGATCAAAAGTTAAGCTCTTTAGCTCAAGCAAACGACACTGTACAACTAGCAGACATGTTTGAATTGACGATGACACTCTTCACTACCGTGGAAAATTGGTGCAGTCAACTTGAACTTACAATAAATGCCAAGATGATGAAGTGGTTGCATCTTGGAAAAGGGACAATATATAAAGTGTTGAAATGCAGCAGTGAAGTCACAAAACAAGTAAAACCTTACATGTACCTAGGAAGATTGATCAGTGCCAACAGTTCCATCAAGGATGAGGTTTAAAGGACATGTGCTTTAGATACAACAGCTACGTAGAAGTTGATGAAATTATGGACTGATAAAAACATTGTTTGGCACCAAAATGAAAATGAATCAAACCAATGTACTAGCAGTATTACTCTGTGGTCTGGAAGCAGCTGCGTTAAATGAAACGGACATCAGAAGGCAGCTGGAGGTAACAGAGATGAGAGTTCTTTGGAAGATGGCAGGTGTACTGTGGAATGATATTATGACAACTGAAGAAGCTAGAAGGAGCAGGATGTGAAGTGACGGTATAGGATTGGCGGCAATCAAAAAGATTACAATAATTACGACCCCTTAGAAGACAAACAGGATGCTAAGGAAAATAATGCAAACACAACCACGGTCAGTCAGACCTGAAGGCTGGCCATCAACTATGTGGCAGGAAATCGTATGCAGAGACATGACCAGGCTGGGCTTAATGGAGGGACAGGCCACAGACAGGAATCAATGCCAGTGCTGTACTGCTCCCAGGCTTTCGGATGAAAAGAAAAAGTGTATTTATTTCAGATTCCAGGAAATGGTTGATTTGTACTGTGCTTGATCCAACATATGCAAAACATGTCCAGATACTTGGGAAATGGCCATGTTATCAAAGCAGGTAATGTAAAATGTTATTTATTCCAACATTTAAACACAAAGATTTTCCCAAAGCAGTAGGTTGTTTAAGCCTCACAATTCATTTCATTTTCCACTCCTGCATATTCTCTCCTCTAAAGCCTCCAATACTTTTAAACTTAGCCATAAACAACAGCTAAAAAACTTTTTAAAAAATTACATGCTTTTTGTTTTCCCAAGTGCTTCTGAATTGCATAATGAAACCATCTTTTGGCTCTGCCTCTACCATTCCCTAAAATTTGCTACATGTAGTACAAGAAACATTCAAATACAGAGTTGATCTTTCTGTTTTCTGCAAAAATTTCAGTTTGTGGGTTGTTTTTGTAAATGTACTAGCTGTGACTTGTTCCTCTTCCTGCTCTGATTTCCTTTAACTCTTTAGTCCTCACTGCACATTTTCTATCTTCCTCTCTCACAACTGCTGTGTGGGCACTCATGAACCACCAGCTTGGATGACACCAGGACTTCCTCAATGACTTCTGATGCTACCCATCACTTTTCAGGCCCTTAACTGACAAGAGCCATTGCTAGCCCTGACAATCTGAGGGGAGGAGCCAATTGACAGCTCTGGATCCACCCTCTCTCAGTTGCTCTTTCTGGTGGGCAGGAAGATAGCCACTAAGATCAGCTGCCTGAAGCTGCTAAACAGAAGGGATTCTGGGTTCTGCTCATCTGGAGACAAGGGACAAGCCAGAAGTCTATTTGCTTGGCTCTCAAGCAAATGTTTAGGCCAGACCTTAACAAGGAGCCCTTTAGGCCAGGCTTAGGGCAGAACATTCTGAACAAACTATGGGGAGGAGTGACTGCAGATCCTGGAGTGAGAGATAGGTCAGGTCCAAATACAGCCTGCCTCTGGGAAGTAGTTATAGGTGGGGGACAAGGCCAGCAGCTTCCCTGACTGTAGCTCAGGTGCATAAGTCAGGAAAGACTTAGAGCTTGGAAACACATGGAACTGCTTAAATCATCCCCAGCGAGCAGACGACCTGAATCAGACTTCCCCATATTCTCTTGAACTGAACACATGGTGCAAGTGTTCAGGCCAGAGGGCCTGGAGACAGAAGCATAGTCAGAGAACACACCTTAATCTGGTCCAGAGACAGAGGGACTTGACTAGGAAAAACACAGATTATCAACAAAATGGGCTGGAGGGAGATAATACCGGGCAGGCAACTGGCCTCACAAATGAGGACTTGGCAGAAGCAGGCAAAAAATGACTGTGCCAAGTACAAGACCAAAATGCAACTGCATAACAGCAGTTCCAGCTCAGTCTAAGAAAGGTTTGGACCAATCACGCAGAGCAGATGGTCTGGTCCCAGTCACTGATGCCACCACCAGCTGGCACTGCACTCAGGTATCTGTCACAATCCCAGAGCAAGGGGAAGGAGGAACCACCTCTCTAAAGACCTCTCTCCTGCTACCCCATTTGAGATCAGCTATTAGGCTCCTTCATTTCTAGCTCCTCGGAAGGGCCACTGGAGTAGCGATGCCAAGCCCACCCACTCAGCTGCAGGAACAACCAGATGCCATGTAAGTAGTCATGTTTCAGATCCTCAGTGAGGATCTTGGAGAAGCATGTGTCCATAATGGCCTACATCAGATTCACTAGTTGGCAAACTTCACTAACTGCAATGAACAACCCCAGTCAGAAGGGACTAATGAGGCCTCAATTTGTTAGTCTGTTCCCAATTAACATTTTGACAAGTGAGAAACGTAAGAAGAAAAAACACTTATTTCTGCATCTTCAGTGGATTAGAGGTACACAAAACATAAAATGGATGAAGAAATTTTATAGATTATTCATGATAAGCATCCCCACCCCAAAAGCATTATTTATATTGTGATAGCACCAAAAACCTTCTAGACACTTCCATTGAATTAGAGGAGAGGGCAGGAATCCAAAACAAAACCACCACAGTTATGATTGATACATCCTCATGAATGTTAGTGTATGTGGGTCAATTCTGCAACTTATCACCTCTTCAGCTGTGCAAGTGCACAATAGAACAATGGAACCAAAACAATGAAGTCGGTGGACAGAGCTCAGACTTCCATGTAAAGACACAAGTGCCTGGAAAATGCTTGTGAATGTGCCTGGATTGCTGATACTGGCTGCTAGCATGATTTCTTATGATGCCTTTGGGTTATATTTTCAGTCAACCTGTTACTAGCTTTGCTGTGGGCTTAAGGCATTTTCTGGAGAGCAAATATTTGCTAGACGACACAGCCCTATGAATGCTCAGCTCAGAGATTGAGTCCGGCTATCGGAGTCATTTTTTTTTTCTTTTAAACCCATTTCCCTCTGGGGTGAAAATCACAAAAAGATTCAAGTGACTCTCAATGTCACAATAATTCAGCACTAATTAAAAATGCTCCCACCCTCCTCTGAGAAAAAATAAAGGTGCTCCAGTATAAAGGGAAACCATGCAGGAGAAAGCCAAGTCAGGGAAAGAAGAACAAGTCACCACACGTTACCTTCAGCACATTCTAAAAAGATGCTCATGGCAGCCATTTACATTCAGGTGCAGCAGGTGGGAGCCAGTTTCATATGGAACAGCAAGGTGCACACAATAAATTACTGCCTGTGGGATCTAGGTGACATTCACAGAAAAAGCTTCCCAACTTGGAGTCCCAGTGCAAACACCCAACGTAAACCATTCCCAGATGTAAAATAAAACTCCTGTCAGCTTGTACAAATGGTTGAATTTTCCTAACCCTAAAGCTATCAACGCAGTGATTACCTCTACGGAGAACACTTGTCTGATCAGAATACTCCACAAGTGTTGGGATCTGCTCAATGATATAGAGTGCTCCGTCATCCAAGCTCTCTTGCAGCTTAACCTTCTTCATATCCAGGACCATGTACTGATTGTTATAGGTCCCTAGGGGACAATTAGGAAGAGGTTAGATCTTTCACCACTGCCTGGAGAAGCTGGGTGGGGAAAAAAGGTAGGGAGTGCCTTCTTTATTCAGAGGTTCATATAAACTTACTTACCCGAGTTGCATCTTAAGAAAGTTTGTGCCCAGGTTTTGCCACTGTCTGCCATCATGTTGGCAATACGGACTCTCTGCCAAGCAAAGAGAGATTTAGGCACCACTTGTTTAAGAAGAGTTTGGTTAAACACACTGTTTGTGGTCTGCAACATTACCAAGCCACTGCCAAGTAAGTAAAAGTCATCCAGAGACATCAAAAAACCTTAAAAAAACCAGAAGACTTCCTGTTATCTTTATGGACCCTTAACATGGACCCCAGCTCTGCCTTACAGTCCTATGCTTTAACCAACCCTCATCCCTCCACACCCTAATCCTCTGCCCCAGCCCTGAGCCCCCTCCTGCATCATGAACCCCTCATCCTCAGCCCCAACCCTCATGCCCCCGCACCCTAATCCTCTGCCCCAGCCCTGAGCCCCCTCCTGCATCATGAACCCCTCATCCTCAGCCCCATCGCCCTCACTCCTGCACTCCCTCCTATCCCCAAACTCCCTCCCAGAGCATGCATCCCCTCCCATATCGTGCATCACGTCCCCTTTCCCACACACCCCTTCTCACCCCCAAAAACACCCTCCCAGAGCCTGCACCCTTCACCCTTTCCTACACCCCACCCCCAGCCCAGAGCCTGCACCCAGACTCCGTCCCAAAGCCTGCACCCCTCACCCCCTTCTGCACATCCACCCCCTGCCCCAGTCTGGAGCCTGGAGCCTGCACCCAGCACCCAAACTCCATCCCAAAGCCTGCACCCCTCACCCCCTCCTGCACACCCAGTCCCTGCCCCAGCCTGGAGCCTGCACCCAGCACCCAAACTCCATCCCAAAGCCTGCACCCTGCACCCTTCCTGCACCCTAATCCCCAGCCCAGGACCTGCACTCCAGATCTCCCTGCACAAACCCCTCCGAGAGCCTTAGGCAAGTGGGGGCAGAGTTTGGGGGTGGCGGGTTCTGGGCACCACCAAAATTTCTACAAACTTGCCACCCATGGGCTCAAGCCATTATCCTCTCTCATAAAACAGGACTCCATGGCTTTTCTCAGATTAGAGTACACCTAGAAGAGAATTACTCTACAAATAATTGTTCTCTGAATATACAGCGATAACAAGTTTTTGCAAGCACAAAACAGGCAGAGAACACTCATCGTTTGAAGTTCTGACTAGTTAGTTCCAAAAAACAAAATGCAGCACCAAATAAAGCCTAACTCAAGCATAGCTTTCTATCATCAGATATAGCAGAAGGGCTAGAGATGCCCAAAAGGTCAGAAGAGACTTCTCTCTTGCTAGTCTATTTTACACCGAAGACACTTGGAAACTCCAGTGATGAGCGGCAATACAAAATGCTTGGGACTTGTCTGTAGTTGTAATTAACACCTTGATTTATTTGGGAGCAAGGCTGTGTGTGGACACTTATTTGGAATAAAAGTAGATTTTACCTATATAAATTATATCGGAATAGGACATTCTTACTCTAAAATAAGTGTCCACACATGGGCTTGCACCAAAATAACTCAAACTGTTAACTACAAACCAGCTTAGTTATGTTGGTTTCAATTTCTATGTAGACAAGCCTTAGATATCCATATATAGGCCCTGTAATGGAGTAATAGCCTGTACCACTGGACTGCAAAGGCCAGTTCCTATTCCTCCTTGAAGACATAGTGGTCTAACGGACCTGACTCAAACAAGCCATGTCTTTCAAAGATCTTAAGAGTAGGCATTTCCAGGAGACTGTGTGTGGCCGTTTGTTGTGTGTGGTCTGGCTGGCTGGGTCCCCTCTCCCAGGCAGGTCACATCATCTGTTACTTTTTATTTTATTCTTAATTTATACAATAGATTGTTATTTAAAAGTGGAATTTTTAATTACAAAAATGTCAAAATCCAAGCAAGCCAGAAAGGATTATTTCTTCCTGGGTTTTGATATTTCCTGATTTTTATCCTTCAATTCTTTTTCAATAAACTATCACTTGTCATCCTTTCCCAGTCTAATTACACAGGTGCATATATGCCAGTGTGGCCTGGGATATATCAATATCCTGAGAAAGGAAAAAGTTAAATGCATGCTACAAGTTCAACCAGGGAAAAAAATCCCTCAGAAATAAGCACAAGTGAAAACTAGAGCTATCAGCAGACGGCTGGAGTTCCATTCATTCATCCTTGTCTTTTGCTCTATGTTTAAGGATGCACGAGAGCTTGATGTAACTGAAATTGCCTTTTTTTGGTCAATTGTTGCCTCTCTGTGCAATTCATCTACTTTATCTGTAAGCCAGTCTCCCATCGTTATCAGCATCTCTCAAACAAACTTCTCAAATGAACCCTCTGTCACTCCTGTATCAAAGCCAACACAAGCAATCTGATTACATCTTCTGGATCAGAGCCATTTAGCTTGTCTCCAAACAATGTAGGAAACAAGTTTTCAGGACCTGGAGCCTCATTCATCATGGCACTATTTACTGCTGAGCAAAGTGAGGCCCTACACTTAACTTGATGGCATTTCTCAGCTTGTCTGCATGTAATGCAATAACTTTTGACCGCTGCATCCCATAAATTCCAAAATTACAGGAATGTTCTAGACATCATTTAGAATACAAAGCTGAGGAAGCGACCTTAAAAAGGCCTGTAAAAGGGAAGCAGAGTCACTCTGGATACAGGGTTGAGGAAGAGATCTCAAGGTTAGGGAAAGGGTATGAATTGAGTATGAGTTAGTGGCCCCCTCACTCTATTTCAGCCAGACTCTTCACCCCAACTCCAGCCTGCCCCCCCCAACCAGGAAGCTTGTTCCCACTTCAGCCAGAATCCCCTGCCCCCAGCAGGGCCACTCACATCCCTGCTCCTGCCAGGTCCTCACCCCTCACATTCTAGGCAGAACCTATTGCTTTTGGTGATGTGACTAATGCTTTTCTGTTTCATGTCCTGGCAGAAGCCTGACCAGGAAGGGTCCAGGATTATTGTCAGTAGATAGGCATAGTTAGAGGTGGCTCTCAATTAATTTGCTTACATGGAAGATTAGATATCAATAAGTAACTGGCTCAATTCACAGGGTCCAGAGATGGCTACTCGACAGCTGGCTAATGTAAGGTGTGCTTTAGTTTGTAGGGTACATTTTCTTCTTCAAAGATACCTATAATTATCTCTTTCAGAAGGGGGGGCCAAGTGATTCTGAGTGGGGATCCCATTAGTGGGAGTCTTTTCAAAGGAAGCAGGTATATTATGCAAGTCTTCTTCACCAAGAAAGCAGTCTCTGTTTTGATCCTTCACACTGAAGGCCTTTGAATTCCTGAACAGAGCTGCACACAGCAAACACATTGGAGAGTCCATGCTGAAGTCACTTCTTGCCTGGCTGTCTTTGTTCTTTTGCCAGACATTCTGGGTGTCACATCCAATGGAACAACATAGCGCTAGGGCCAAGGTGCTCCAAGCTCTGCCTGAGGCTTGGCTCCATGGTCCATGCCACATGGCTTCCCACAGCAGCTGCAGAAATCAGGTCCTGGCCTGTGGAATTTTAAATTTTATCTGCTGTATTTTCATTCAAGTGATATTCTCCATAGGGACAACCCAGTGGCTAAAGCATCTTTTATTTAGAACATAAGAATGGCCATACCGGGTCCATCCAGCCCAGTATCCTGTCTACTGACAGTGGCCAATGCCAGGTGCCCCAGAGGGAGTGAACCTAACAGGTAATAATCAAGTGATCTCTCTCCTGTCATCCATCTACACCCTCTGACAAACAGAGGCTAGGGACACCATTCCTTACCCATCCTGGCTAATAGCCATTAATGGACTTAACCTCCATGAATGTATCTAGGTCTCTTTTAAACCCTGTTACAGTCCTAGCCTTCACAACCTCCGCAAGTGTGTGAAGAAGAAATTCCTTTTATTTTAAACCTGCTGCCCATTAATTTTATTTGCTGGCCCCTAGTTCTTATATTATGGGAACAAGTAAATAACTTTTCCTTATTCACTTTCTCCACACCACTCATAATTTATATACCTCTAGCATATCCCCCCTTAGTCTCCTCTTTTCCAAGCTGAAAAGTCCTAGGCTCTTTAATCTCTCCTCATATGGGATCTGTTCCAAACCCCTAATCATTTTAGTTGCCCTTCTCTGAACCTTTTCTAATGCCCGTATATCTTTTTTGAGATGAGACGACCACATCTGTATGCAGTATTCAAGATGTGGGCGTACCATTGATTTATATAAAGACAATAAGATTTTCTCCATCTTTTTCTCTATTCCGTTTTTAATGATTCCTAACATTCTGTTTGCCTTTTTGACAGCCTCTGCATACTGTGTGGATGTCTTCAGAGAACTATCCACAGTGATTCCAAAATCTCTTTCCTGATTTAGTGTAGATAAATTAGCCCCCATCATATTGTATGTATAGTTTAGGTTATTTTTTTGCAATGTGAATTACTGTAAATTTATTCACATTAAATTTCATTTGCCATTTTGTTGCCCAGTCACTTAGTTTTGTGAGATCTTTTTAAATTCTTCACAGAACTTATTTTATTTCAGCCTGGCTTTGAAATCTTAATTGGCCGAGCAAAGTCAGGCCTTACACTCAACTCAATGGCATTTCTCTGTGTGTCTGTTGTCACAACGCTCCTCTGTGTGCAGCATCACACAGGCAGTGTCCAGGGGAGAGAGAACCAACACGGGCAGCATGGTTAGAGTTAAGGTCACTGAAGGGAGTGAGTGATAACTGGCTGAGTTACCACTGATGTCACAATGCTATTGCTCAGGCTCCTCTGCCTGCAGCATCAAATGGGCACCATGAAGGAGAAATTGTTGATAGGAAACTGATAAATCAACAAAGAGATGAAGAGGAGCGGCTGAGACAAACTGACAATAAAATGTAGGTTTTGTGGCAGTATCCTGTAAAACTGCTACAGTTTCAGAGATGAAAAGTACATTGCTACCTCCCCCATCCCTATTTGTCAGCTCAGCCTATATAAGCAATAAAGTGTACGACCCTCTAGTTGTATCTATTGCTAACTACATAATAAAGGATGTTTAATCAAAAACATAATATGTGCTGTGACCCAATGTTAACTAACTAACAACATATTTACCAGACTGCAAAAGACACACTGCTATAATCAAAAAAGGGTATTTATTGCAACTCAGTGTGGAGGATCTGCTGTCCTGGGCAAGTTGACTCGTGCTGCAGTCAAACAATACACTAACTGGGGAGGAGGTATATTTTTTTTCTGGGAGGGCACGTCACTTCTTTCAAAGGGTGTGAAGCAGCTTTGGAATGTAGAAGAACCAAGACTTTTTTGTCATGAGGTAGGCCAGATATAATCTAGAATTACTTTGTAAACTAATCATAGGGCTGGCTTGGAGGGATGTCTGTCTCTGTTTTATGCCTTTAATGCCTTCTCGTTCTGTGAAATGACAATTAATACTTATATTTAAGCTGATTTGGGTTTCCAAATACAGTAGATTCCGCTTATTGCTATTATCCAGCAGCTGCTAATAAGCAGAAGGCAGGATTGTGAAGAAACAGCCAGAGAAGGAAGCGCTGAGATTTGCCTTCCATAGCTGCAGCCCTGCAAACCTGTCTGGGGAGAGGGCAGCAATGGGGAGGAGAGCACTGGGGCCCACAGAGCTACACAGCACCTTTCCCTGTGCTCTCCAGGGGTAGGAGCTCAGCATGTCCCAGTGCTTCCTTCTGTGTGTGCAGTCCCCCAGAGAGTACAGAGGGAGGTACTGTGCAGCTCCGGCATCCGGGCTGCAGTCCCCCTCCCTGCTACTGCGCTGTCCATAGCCTCCCCACAGCCTGAAGCCCTTTATCTCCTGTGGTCCTTGTGTGCAGGCAGGTTTGCTGGGATGTAGCCCCAGAAGGAAGTGGTTGGGACATGCTAAGCACTGGCCGCGGGCAGGTTTGCACATCCCAGTGCTTCCTTCTGCAGACACGTTTGCAAGGCTGCAGCTCCAGGTGGCTCTTTCTTCCAAAAAAAAAAAAAAAAAAAGCTGTTAATAAGCAGCATGCTGTTGCTAATATACAAATCCTAATAACACTGATGTTAATGAGATGGGACTGGTTCCCAACAATATGTTGCCATTAACCAGAAGTTGCTAATAGCAGGATTGCAACTAGGCAGAATATAGTGTCTTTTATCATGACAGTTTGCTGGCTGGCTCTCTCAAATCAAAGGTTTCAGAGTAGCAGCCATGTTAACCTGTATCCGCAAAAAGAACAGGGGTACTTGTGGCACCTTAGAGACTAACAAATTTATTTCAGCATGAGCTTTCGTGAGCTACAGCTCACTTCTTCGGATGCATAGAATGGAACACACAGAAGATATTTATACATACAGAGAAAATGAAAAGGTGGAGGGAAAAGTGATAGCCTGGTGTGGGTCATGTACATGGAAAAGGTTGCAGTCTTCATTTGAAGCCGTGACATGGGACCTGTGGGTTCCACTGTAGACCCCAGAGGGCTAAATGACCGAGAGGTACAAGACTCCACCACATTACTGCAACTTGCAGCAAAAGATTTTGGAAGTTTTCCTTATTGCAGAATGTCCCTAGACTGCCACCAAGCCTGTGCTCAGTTGCTGTCCATCATTTGGAAAAGTGCAAGAGAGTTTGTGAGCCATACTGTCAGCTAGTACAAACCGATGAAGTCACTGCATCTGGCTCTCTTAATGGCATGTGATACTACACCATAATTCAGAGTCTGCTGAATTTCTCTCATGTAGACACATACCCTGGGTGCCATGACACCTAACTTCTGTAGCACGGTCTTTGCTGAAATTTGCTGGTAAAGGCAAATCCTACCATATTGTTGTATCAGAGTCTGTCCTGGCACAAGAAAGCTTTAAGAGGAGCCACGTCTACAACATTTCTTGGCGAATCTGACTGCCTCTGGGAAACAAGTTGAGACACTGGATCTTCTAGAATGAAGCCTAGCTATACTAGCACCTCCGTGGCTGATTCTTTGATATCTTCCAAGGCAAAGTGCTTGACAAGCCAAGTGCTCAAATCAGGGATGACTCACATTTCTGTCTTGTGTGAAGGGGTCACAAAGATTGCAACCCCCACCCATTTTTTTTTAAACCAAGAGACCACATTTTTACATTAACTGGCACTTTCTAACATTGCTCTAAAATGAGGAGAATGAGATGTGCTGCCAAATCTTTCTGTGGCAGTTTATAAGCAGTTTTAGCTACATAACTAAAACATGAAGCATACATAAAGAACAAAGAAAAAAGCCCATCCTCTTAAGGGAGAGTAAGTTGGAGAGAGGGATAGCTCAGTGGTTTGAGCATTGGCCTGCTAAACCCAAGGCTTGGCTACGTTGGCACTTTACAGCGCTGCAACTTTCGCGCTCAGGGGTGTGAAAAAACACCCCCCTGAGCGCTGCAAGATGCAGCGCTGTAAAGTGTCAGTGTAGTCAGGGCGGCAGCGCTGGGAGCGCGGCTCTCAGCGCTGCATGCTACACCCATAAGGGATGTGGTTTACAAGCAGCGCTGGGAGAGCTCTCTCCCAGCGCTGCGGCTCTGACTACACTTACACTTCAATTTCTAATGTAGCCATACCCCCAGGGTTGTGAGTTCAATCCTTGAGGAGGCCATTCAGAGCAAAAATCTGTCTGGGGATTAGTCCTGCTTTCAGCAGGGGGTTAGACTAGATGCTCTCCTGAGGTCCCTTCCACCCCTGATATTCTAAAGTTCATTGGTCAAGTAAAATCACCCTCCCCCAACACACATCCCAGCTCCACAAATCAAAAAGGAGATTGAAAAAATCAATCTGAAGACTGGCAATCAAATGTCAAAGATGATGTCAATCTGATACTCTCTAGTAATCCCATCAGGATCACTGAAGTGAAGCGTTCAGAACAGTATCATCACCAGAGACACATTAGTACTGTAGGGCTACACTTGGGTAGGGTGGGGAAAAGATCAGCAATGCAGATAAACATGAACCATGCAAGGAGAATTCAAACCCCTTCATAAGGAACCACATTTGCACCAGGGGGTTGCAGAATATTTAACAAGTACTCCTCAGAACACCATCCCAGACCAATTTTTTTTTAAAAGGATACATTCAAAACAATAAATCTGCAAGAAATTTTCCTCTATTGGCTTCTAAGAATATTAAGGTAGGTCAGTCTCAGTGCCTATAGTAACAGTGTCCTGTCTATAGAAGAGTACACAAGAGTCAGTGAGATGTGGAGAAGGCACATACAGACATGGATGCATTTACGAACCGTGGACTATGAGGTTTCCTATTCTCACCCCAGTTACCTGGGTAACTGCTGAATGACATCCGACCAGTAACAGTCTTTGGATCAGTGATGTTGAAGTCCCAATGTTTATATATTCTCAATGTAGCTGCATATGTAAACCAGCTGGAATGAGCAAAATAGATGTTCTCATATCCAGGGAGAACCTAGAAAACAGAAGCAGAACAGTGAGTAATCCTGATCATTGTAACACTCTCTACTCTACATCAGTAGAGGTGGAAGAACAATTTGTTGCAAATAACCCATCGGATGGATTTTGCCTTTGTTCAAGAATTATCAGGCTATCAAGATTGAATCCCTTGTTATAATGGGACATACTGGCCCTTTAAAACCAGAAAGGGAATGCCTGGGAGACCAGGAATTCTGGAGCAGATAATGGTCTAGGAAATGACGGATGTAGGTGCTGGGAGAGAAGAAGTGGTCCGAAGGTGACAGTGTCTCGGGAAACTCAGACTACTGTTTCTTTAAGGGCCTGGGATCAGGAGCTTTGCAGTGTAAAGTGGGACAAAGTTCCCCTCTCTGTCAGCCCTCCAGAATAAGTTCTGGGAAAAAGCATGGCATACAACCTGACTCTTGCCTCACTCTGAGAGACGTGAGCAGGGGAAGCACTGGTTGCCTGCTGCCATTTCCCAACTCACAGGAAAAAAAATAGAGGTGGTGTGACCTGGCCTCCAAGTTGGACAGGAAGGCTGAAGCCTTCACCCCAGACAAGGCCTCTGGGAGGAAAGGATTTTTGTTATGAAGGTTTTGTTTTGTGTTCTATTTGATTTTTTAAAAAAAAATAATTTGTTGCCACCCTGGGTGGAACCAGCTAAGGGAAATTTACAAAGGTCAGCTGGGAAAAGCTGCCCTACCCTGGCAGCCGGCTACAGCTGTTAAAAATTAGTCACTGACATTTCTGGGAATAATCCTTGGATAGTTGGCTGTTTACAAGCAATTAGTAGTAAATATCTGAAATTAGTTAGTTTAGTTTCTATTGGACACGTGTATTATGATATGTTTCAGTTCCCTGAGTGCTACTTAGAATCAAGTTTCCTGCTTAAATACTTTTTTTTTTTTAGAATGCAAAATTTGCTTTCTATAAATATTCTTCAACATTAGCTGAAAATATGCAGGTTTTGTGCAGGTTCCTCTTGGTGACCTAGTTAAATAGAAAGTACAGAAGGCAAAAACAAGGGACCTTGTCAGTAAAAGCAAATTTGTTTAAAAATTTAAATGTATATTGACAGAACATTCTTTTTAAGTATTCACTCAGCTCTAATATCCAGTGTTCATTCAGGAGCCAGTTACAATAAGTAAATATCTGACTCTTCTCCAGGTTAAGCTAAGGTTCCTGAGAGGCAACATTCCCGCCACCAAAATAGAGTGCCCCAGAAGTCTTCAGATCCCAACTGGAACCCTGTGAATTCCCCATTTTGTCATCTTCATCTTTGAAGCACCATGTTGTGGCCAACATCTACAGTGAGATTCCTTCTGAAGCCCAATAACAAAACTTCGCTTTAAAAGAAATAAAAAATGAAAATCAAACAAAGACTGCCTGTTAATCTAGATGGCACTCCCTCCTCCTCCTCCTCCGAGGACGGTGCCCACACCTGCAGTGTTCCAACCCCCTACCAGCCCAGAAAAGGAGACCACCTCTACAAATGAAAAGCCAATTTCTAACCCTTTTTATATCACACTCATTGCCATAGTACCATAGTTCTTCTCCTGTATGATAGTGAATATCACTAGTTGCAAGGCCTGCTATAGCATCTTTACACAAAGAGGCTACCTCTAATCAGATGCAGGTATCTCCCATTCCTCCTCCCAGAAAGCTAAAACACTGCCTCAGCGGTCTTCCTGATCACTACCAGACCAAGGGACAAGAGACTGGCTCTGGAAAATCAGATACTGCCCTTTTCAAAGGTAGCACACTGCATAGTCACCTGATCCGCCATTCCGAGATGTTTTGTACCCCTTAAAAATGCATGGGAACTTCTTATCTGTCTCTCCAACATGGCTTTTAGCCATCTTCAGATATTAAACAACTTCAATTTAGAGACAAATGAAAGACCAAATACAAGAGTAACATGATACAAAAGCAAGAACTAGAAGGATTTGTTAGATAACTTATCTATGAACAGTATCAGTTAAAACAAAATGGAATCAAGATTGATTGTGGTGCCCAGCATGATGAGGCCCTGATGCCTAATTGAGGCCCCTACATGCTCCCAAAATATAAATAATAATGAGGATTTCATCAACATGATCATGATACAAGTCTACTCAGGGGCTAGAAGTTATGAAAAATTGCATTGCCCTTACCTTGATAAGAGCAGAGCAGTGACCCATGTCCCACTGATATCTCCCAAAGCCTGCTGGGTCACCCTTATACCAACCCACTGCTGAATACGTGAATAATGCAGGAATAAGGTCCAGTAGATCTCCAACTGCATTCAGGAAGTGGACGTCAAAGACACTCAGGGGCTGGGAGGCAAAGAGACCAAAAAAAAAAAAATTATTTTCAGATGGAGAAGTGACTGAGTGAGCAAATTCAGCTGTTAATACAAGTTCATTTTTCTTTCGCCCCCAAAGGAATCATTAAGTTATTTCCTTTATATAAAATATTCACATGTTCATATAATGCCTTTGCAATGACACTATATTGACACTGGAATACTGCTACAGAGAAAACAACTAAGGAAGAAAAGGAGAGGTTAACAAGAACTATTAAAACCTGTTATACTTGTACAGAAAACCCAGAGTCAGCAGATACTGTACTGTTAGGTTTGAAAACTTAGTCAGTTGTACATTTATCTAAATGCCTTTATTAATGACCCAGATGAGCACTCAGATCTCAAAGACTTTGGGCTTGTCTACATGAGAAAAAAAGCTCACAATAACTAATGTGTTTAGCTATACCATACTAACTTCCCTGTGCATACAAACCCTTTGATAAGACACATCCTGCGGATGGAGATGAATGATGCCTGGGGAGTTAGGTAAGCTTAGTGATACTAGCCAAATGTGAAACTACTTGCTCAGACTGGTTAATAGAGAAAGCCAGTCACCAGAAACTAGACTAAGGACTTTCAAAAATCCCATCCTGGCTTTAGGAGACCAGAGTGATCTAATTCACAGTTCATCTGTAACCTATCATTTGGTAGTCTCTCCTCTGGCCTCTTCCAGATAAACATTTAAACAGAAGTCTAATCTTAAACCTTCTTGACTCCAGGGTAATTTTTAGAAAATCCTCCATGGTTGTTCTCATACCCTTAGTGTATACAAGGCTCAGTAGAGTTACAGAGTGCTTGTGCCTCAAGGAATAAGACTGGGAGATTTGCAAGGGGAAGCATTCAGGTAGGAAAGAAGTACAGTACTTCCATGAAGCCTTGTTCCTAACCATGAAGCTGGCCTCTCTGAAGACAGACTGCTGGGGAGAGATGGAAGAGAAGAGAACAGTATTCTCTCAATTGCTACCCATTTTCACATGGAAGTCAAATAGAGAACTGTACTGCCCACATGCTATTTAGACCATTCTGCTTTTGCAGTGGAAATAATCATCAGAAAGAATGTAATACACTGCTTTGTGCACAAAAGGGAAGGGAAAAAACTTTCCAAAACTAAAACCTTTGCCAAAAGTTCCAATAATAAGCAAAACTTCCCCACACAGCTAAGATCTTGTATAGCAGGTGAGCCTAATACCGGCTGTGATTTAGAGGGGGAAGGCTGAGACATACATTTAACTTGTATTATATTGCTTTATCCTCTCACATTTTTTAGTGAAAATATATGGCAGGGAGGGGCAGGCAAGGTACCTCAGGTCTGTAAATAGTGGGATGACTCAAATGTTGAGGTTTTTTTTAAGAACTCAATAGTGTGATGTACCCAGAAGAGGGTACTGGGAGTCTGTATATATGATAATTTAGATTCTATATTAAATTACACAAGAAACCACTTTCAAAAATAATCAAGAGTTGGACTGAGAGCTTGCAGGGGAGAAGGCCTGAGAGGCTGAGTAGGAAGAAGCCCATGGAGGTAGCAGCAAGAAGTGAAATGGAGCTGTCTTTGGCTGCTGGTTATAGGTTCCCTGGGCTGGGAAGCAGTGTAGTGTGCGTACCTTGGTTCCCATACCAGCCACTGGTATGGTGGCATGAGGCCACAGAAGGGGAAAGGACCACAAGGCCCAGCACTGGAGCCAGACATCAGATATAAGGACTGGACTTTTATTTTGTTGAACTGTATGTCACCTTGGAATGGGTGGACTTAAATCATGACCTGGCTGCAGGATCATCACAGCAGAGGCTGACCTCCAGAGGATCTGTCGGCAGGGGGTGCCAGACAGGGTGAGAGCTGCCATACCTGACCACAAGGAGCAACTAGAGCGGTGAGTTGACCCCTTCACAGTGATCTGCCTAAACTGCCCATGTTCTTTGGCAGTGTGTACAAGGTAAGTGATTGTGATGATGCATACACCATTGCTGACTGGATCAGCACAATACTTGTATACTGTCTGCAAGGGATTTTCAAAAGCGCTCAGTGCTGGTCTAACTCTTTCCCCCACTGATGTCAATGGTAAAATTCCCAATGACTTCAGTGGGAGCAGGACTAGGCCAATGCTGAATGCTTTAGAACATCCTCCATCTGGCATTAAGTCATGATCACCCAGAACCTAGAACAAGCATCCCCCTAGGGAGACAGGGGAGAGGGAGAAAAGGGGACATCACAGGCATACTCCTACATGTCTAAAGTCTTCTGATGAATCTATTTGCTTAGGAATTAGCATCTCATCTTCCAGATTCTGGGAGAGCCTCAAGACACTGATCGAATTTCTGCAGCAACTCCTTTGAAATCCAAAGGATTCTGTATAGTTAGGGCCCGACCAAATTCACCATAGATGCCAACTTCCCCTCTACCCAGCTCTGAAGGCAGCACCACAGAAGTAAGGCTGGCATGGCATGGTATTGCTACTCTTACTTTTGCACTGCTGCTGGCAAGGCACTGTCTTCAGAGCTGGGTGCCCGGCTAACAGCTGCTGCTCTCAAGCCACCCAGATCTGAAAGCAGCACAGAAGCAAGTGCAGCAATACTGTGACCCCCCCCTTAAAATAACTTTGTGACCTTCCTGTAACTCCCTTTTGGTTCAGGACCCCCAAATTGAGAAACGCTGGTCTCTCCCGTGAAAACTGTATAACATAGGCTAAAACCACACAAAGGACCAGATTTCACAGAGAAGACCAGATTTCATGGTCCCTGACACGTTTTTCATAGCCGTGAATTTGGTAGGGCTCTAGTTATGAAAGCTTGTGCACTCTTGTCTGAGAGTCAAGCTTTTTTAACATAATCTCAATTCTGGCTGTAGATGTTCAGACTCACCCCTGCAGCACCTCCTGCTGGTGACTCCTGGGAATTAGCTCTTTTTCCAGCCAGAAGCACCCTCTGCAGGCCAGTGATCCACTTGTCCTCTTGGCCCCCATGTCCCTCCCTGGACCCAGTGCCCTGTTGTCTGGGGTGCTTCCCCCTGGCAGTAACCATTCAGTCTTAGGGTCTCCCCTCCCTAGGGAACCCCCAACCCACTATCCCCACCTTGCCTCAGTATCAGGCTACTGCCAGTCATCATCTAGCCCCATACTGCAGTCTGCCCCAGGGTATCAGCCTACTTATCACTGGCAAGGTGGGTTTGGACCTGCTGCCTTGGCCTACCCCTGGGCTGCCCTCTGCAACCCCCAGTACCCATTGACCTTGTGCTAGGCCGCAGCCTGGGGCTTTCCAGGCTGGAATTCCTCAGCCTTTCCCTAGCCCTGCTTCACTCAGGTACGCTATCTCTAGCTCCCTGCAGCCAGGCCCATCTCCCTCTACAAACAGAGAGGGACTTCGGGCTCCCAGCCTCTTATAGGGGCCAGCTGGGCCTGACTGGAGCATGGCCACAGCTGAGCGACTTTCCCCAATCAGCCCAGGCTTCTTGCCCCAGCTACAGCCATCTTCTGGGCTGTTTTAAGCCCTTCAAGGCAGGAGCAGGGGACCACCCTGCTACACTGGCCTACAACTTTCTGGTCAACCTCTTCCTGACCCTGGCTAAAATAGCCATCTACACGACCAGGGAGAGGAGGTTGGCCGATGGAGACTCCGGTGACTGTGGGGCTTGTTTCCAATCCTTGGTCCGTTCACGTATCCGGGCGGAGTTCCTCTGGGCGGTGTCCACTGGCTCCCTTGACGCCTTCAAGGAGCAGTGGGCGCTGTCCAGGGTTCTCTGCTCGGTGTCCCCATCAGGCTCCCTTCTTATGACCCTTTGACCACACTCCTGTCCCTGTTCTTTTATTAGTTGTCCCCCGTAATCAGTGGGCTTCTGTGGTCCTGTGGGTCCTCCCCTTAGGCTGGGGGGGAATCCTTTAGCAGTGGGCGGGCTCTGCCCGCCCACTTCCCGGAAGCCCAATAGATACAGGCCTACAACTTTCTGGTCAACCTCTTCCTGACCCTGGCTAAAATGGCCATCTACACGACCAGGGAGAGGAGGTTGGCTGATGGAGACTCCGGTGACTGTGGGGCTTGTTTCCGATCCTTGGTCCGTTCACGTATCCGGGCAGAGTTCCTCTGGGCCGCGTCCACTGGCTCCCTTGACGCCTTTGAGGAGCAGTTGGCGCTGTCCGGGGTTCTCTGCTCGGTGTCCCTGTCAGGCTCCCTTCTTATGACCCTTTGACCTCACTCCTGTCCCTGTTCTTTTATTAGTTGTCCCCCGAAATCAGTGGGGTTCTGAGGTCCTGTAGATCCTCCCCTTAGGTTGGGGGGGGATCGTTTAGCATTGGGTGGGCTTCTGCCCGCCCAGTTCCCAGAATCCAATAGGTACACTGGCCTACAACCTTCTGGTCAGCCTCCTCCTGGTCCTGGCTAAAATGGCCATCTACACAACCAGGGAGTGGAGGTTGGGCGATGGAGACCCCTGTGACTGTGGGGCTTGTTTCCGATCCTCTGTCCGTTCACGCATCCGGGCAGAGTTCCTCTGGGCAGCGTCCACTGGCTCCCTTGATGCCTTCAAGGAGCAGTGGGCTCTGTCCAGGGTTCTCTGCTCGGTGTCCCCGTCAGGCTCCTTTCTTATGACCCTTTGACTGCACTCCTGTCCCTGTTATTTTATTAGTTGTCCCCCAAAATCAGTTGGGTTTTTGAGGTCCTGTGGATTCTCCCGTTAGGCTGGGGGGGGATCCTTTAGCAGTGGGCGGGCTTCTGCCCACCCACTTCCCGGAAACCCAATAGGTACACTGGCCTACAAAGAAGTCTCTCTCCATTATTCTGAATGGATACTGTCCTTATTCTCTTTCACTCTCTGGCCTCCCCTGCAATAAAGGCCCAAAGCAAATTCTACAGAAAAAAGAAAAAGGTGTGTGTGTGTGTGTGGGCTTTACTATTTTAAATGTTTCTGCTTTGCAGTTCACCACCCCCAACCTGCCCACTTCCTTGCAGTTCTTAGGCAAAGTTTAAAAGGTCAGTTACTGAAGTCCTTGTTTTCACTGTGTGAAATGCATTAGACATTTTGGGACAGATCCTTAGCTGTTCTAAATTACTGTAGCTCTATTGAAGTTCATGGAGCTACACTGTTTTATACCAGCTGATGATCTGGATCTTGGTAATGATACTTCCAATACAAATTCTAATATGAATCACAAACAGCTCTGCCATAATACTGTCACACATACTCTAAAATGAAAGACTAGTTTTTTAAAAAGAAATCCAGGGCTTCAAAGGGTTTTTTTTTTTAAAAGTTACCTTTGAAAATAAAGGTGAAAGCTTTAGTGACCTCCCAGTTTTTTATTCACAGTATTCTTGCCACTTTGAACACCCAAGAATTATTTGCCCACAAACTAATTAAGAATGCAATCTTCCAATCTGAGTGTGCATTCTAAAATCATTCCCAACCCAACCAGCATTCAAGAAGATAGAGTTGCAAATTAGTTTTAGAGAACACTTCTCTGATCTGCACTGAAAATTTGTTTGTTACATCATCTATACCGAACATCCACTAATGTTAATGGAAGCTTAGTATGCTGAATACAGGGCTGGCTCCAGGGTTTTCGCCACCCCAAGTGGCAAAAAAAAAAAAGAAGCCACGATCGGCACCTGCTCCACCGCACCGCTTTCTTCTTCTGTGGCAATTCGGCGGCCAGTCCTTCCCTCTGAGAGGGACCAAGGGACCCGCCGCCGAATTGCCGCCAAAGACCCTGACATTCCACCCCTTCCCCTTGGCCGCCCCAAGCACCTGCTTGCTGAGCTGGTGCCTGGAGCCGGCCCTGGCAGAATAGGTAAGCAGAGACCTTTGTCTTTAAATATCTTCTATGTCTTTGACTTTAAATTACCCTATCCTTCCCTTCTCCCCCTAGAATCACTTAGAGAGCTTCAACACTCTTACTCTTTGCTTGTAGTGCTTAGCCCATTCTTGGGCTCCCATGTACAGCCCATCCAGCTGTGCAATAACATAGCCAGCATGCCTCCAGAAGGGGTCATCCTTATTATTTTTGATTTGTTGTCTGGTCCATTGATCCTGTTTCCTGCAAAGGAAAAAAATTGGTTTTACAGAGCACTCTTGATATTCCATGCATCCTACAAAGAACAATACTTTACATTGTAATTAACTAAATAATAGAGTGAATTAACCATAGGCAAATGTAGCTGTGATAATGATGCTCAGCAATAGCTGTCTCCTCCCCTCCACTTCCCAGACAGAGCTTAGAACATAAAACACAATGTTTTGTTAAAACAGGCCAGACCAAATTCTGGCCCCTGCTCCGGCCCCTTTACCCAAGTCTAGTAAGCATACAGGAGTATAAAATGACTGCAACTGAATTCCCCGGTGCTGTGCAGGGTAGGGCTGACATAAATGGTGTATGATGCTCCAATTCCCCCACCCCCATAGGCTCAGGAACAGTGTGCATTCTGGGAACATTTAGGGGCATGGTCATAGCTCTCAGGGCTACAGGTTTTCTGTACTGTGTAGCAGTCTATAGGCAGCCCAGCAAAGGTTGCTATAAAGCAGATCAGTTCCCACAGCAATCCATAATCTGGGCCATGCAATAGTGGTATAAAGCCACTTTCACACACCCCCCCCACCTCCCTGGGCTACACCTGCAGTGCTGAGATGCAGCATGGAACTTCACCTGGAATCTTTGCCAGGGCATAGTGATTTCCTGCTATTCTTTTCATTGAGGAAAGAGGGCTGGGGGTTAAAGGGGTAGTAAGGAAGCATTGGGATCCTTAACTTCTCCTTGAACCGGCCAAAAAAGAAAAAACGCCTTTAATGTAGTACCTTATGAGAGGGATCACTACTTATATGTGCAGCAATAACAGCATGAGCCACAAGCACAAGTCCTAGTGTGGGGTCCAGAACTACTGAAAGCATGCTACCCGTGGAGCCATCGCTTCCTAGCATCAAGATGTGCAAAAGGCACTGTCATAACTATAAAGGGAAGGGAACAGCCTTTATAGTTATACTAGTTATAGTATAACAATACTATAAAATCCGTCCTGGCCAGAGACACCAAAATCCTTTTACTTGTAAAGGGTTAAGAAGCTCAGGTAATCTGGCTGACACTTGACCCAAAGGACCAATAAGGGGACAAGGTACTTTCAAATCTTTGGGGGGGGGAGGCTTTTGTTTATGCTCTTTGTTTTGGGGGTTGTTCGCTCTTGGGACTAAGAGGGACCAGACATCAATCCATGCTCTCCAAATCTTTCTGAACCAGTCTCTCATATTTCAAACTTGTAAGTAACTGCCAGGCAAGGCGCGTTAGTTTTATCTTTGTTTTCTCAACTTGTAAATGTTCCTTTTTGCTACAAGGATTTACCTCTGTTTGCTGTAACTTTGAATCTAAGGCTAGCAGGGGTTCCTCTGGGCTCTATGAATCTGATTACTCTGTAAAGTTATTTTCCATCTTGATTTTACACATGATTTTTACCTTTCTTTCTTTAATTAAAAGTCTTCTTTTTAAGAACCTGATTGATTTTTCCTTGTTTTAAGATCCAAGGGGGGTTGGATCTGCACTCACCAGGAATTGGTGGGGGGAAAGGAGGGGGAAAAGTTAATTTTTCCTTGTTTTAAGATCCAAGAGTCTTTGGATCAGTGTTCACCAGGGAATTGGTGGAGGAGTCTCTTAAGGCTACCCAGGGAAGAGTTATAGTATTTGGGAGGGAGATATTCTAGGGGCGAAGGTAGACAAGAGTTTCCCAAATAACTCTTAAATGATTTGGGTGGTGGCAGAAAAATCAGATCTAAACTGGTAATTAAGCTTAGAGGTTCTCATGCAGGTCCCCACATCTGCACCCTAGAGTTCAGAGTGGGGAAGGAACCTTGACATGGTGGCAGAGCGTGCGACCCGTGAAGCCATCGCTTCCCAGCATCAAGATGGGCAAAAGAAATACTTTACAGAAATGGCTGAGGTTTTGCAGAAATATTTGTAGTCAAAGAAAGAAAATAGAAAATATATCAACACATGAACCTAAGGAAATAAATAAGGTAGGCCAAATGCTGAGCCTCCCAATCTAGGGCCTGGTTCTCTTCCCATGTTCACCGGTTTTAGACTACTGTAACTCCATTGACTTGAACAAAGTCATTCCTGATTCTCACAGGTGTGAGAGATTCCAGCACTTGGTAACTAACATACAATGTGCTTGACCTTATAGAATATACACTACACAAAATGTCTACAGTGGGAAATATATATGGAAAAATTACAGGTGCCAAAAGATAGTCCAATGTGGTATTCAATACACAAGCTTGTCCATAAAGTTATTGAATACAGTAAGCTTGTGAGTTAGTTGGCATTAATTAAACCTGTTTGCAGTGCTAGTGCAAATGCCTCTTTGAAGAAACAGAATGGGGAACAGGACATATTCCCTTCTCAATATATGTTTGCACTTCTTATTCTTGTTAGGTACATAATCATAACAGAAGGAGCCAATACTTCCTTTTTAGCAAACAAACAAGATCAACAAACTCTGCTGAAAGACCTGAGGATTCCATCATTCTTATTTCTAAGCCATGAACTCAAGAATCACATTTCTAGTAACTCAGTACATACCCAATAAACTCCTGAACTCTGCTTAGAACGGTGGGATTCTTAATTAGTTGCGGATACAGGTTTGAAGTATGGTCATACATACGCCTGAAAGAATAAGTGTCAAAAGTTATTATCTGCCATTTTCCCTTCATTTCTTTCAATTCTGGCTTCATGAATAGTAACAGATAAGCAGCAGAGTTTACAAGTCAGCTGTTTCTTTATCACTCTATTACCTTTGCATCTCTGGTGCAAGACAAACCATGAGGCATGTAATAAGAAACTTTTCAGAGTATAAATGGCATAGCTCACCACCCACTCAAACTGTCTTACAATGGAAAAAGATGAGAGAGTGAGATTAAAGTATACCTATAATGAAATTTCTGTTTTCAAGCGTGCTTTAGGTCAATAGCATTTTGGATGTCCTAGCACATTAATTGAAAGTATGACACAAATGGGTTACTGGAAGATGATCCCATTTGGGATCAAGAAAGCAATCAGGTGGATGCTGATTTGATAGCTTGTGAAAAACTCAACTGACATCTAACAGTGTTTTACTTACCAGTTAACCAAGTGTTTCTTCCTCAATGGATTAGCTAAATAGCTCTGCAAAAAATGTATATTTAGAGAGGGAAGAAAGGGCCCTGCACACTTCCAGAGCACCGAAGACTCTCTCTGGCTGTACTGTTTTGAGGAAGAGGAATGGATGGGAATTGCCAAGAGCTTTGCTGGGATCCAGAGTGAGCAGAACTAAGCCACTCATCCCTGTAGGGAGCTCCTGCCTAGCATTGAGAGCAATACATCAGAGCCAAGTACGTAACCTGGGTTGTATATGATCATGCTGAGATCTTGTCACAAGGCCAGACTTCTTTCTGTTAAAGCCTGCGACAATCCTAGGTCATTTCACCAAGAGGGCAACCCTCATTGGGAGGAATAGGTTTGCAAGATCTGCAAGCCTTATTTCCAGTTCCTCTCTGAGGTGAAATGCATTCCTGTGCAGAGAGCCTATGCACCACTTATGTCTCTCGTAAGCAGAAAACTTTCATCTCAGCTCTGCTCCCATTGTACCACTCAGGCGGCACAAAGCAGAGACTCACCATGACTCCTCTTCTGGGGATTCCCCCAGCAGGCAGAGAACTAGCAGAGTGGGCCCCTACATAGTCCTCCCCCTCAGTCCCCAGCAGAGAAGGCATGCTGGGGACAGGGAAGGGGAATGGCCAGAGTGCAATACACTCCAGTTGGCAGATGGTCCCTTGGGGATGATAGCCAGATAAGCAAGTTAGAGAAGCTCCCAGGTTGCTCTAATAAATACTTGGGCCAGGGCAGGTAATCAAGGAGTTGTAACCAGCCCCCTGACAGACCCCTCTATCTGCCACACCCAGTGAATGTCCAGCAACATAGGGCAGACTTTACACTAGTGGCATCTCTAGGCTGCTCACTGACCAAACCAGTGCAGAATCAGGGACTTGTAGCTTCTTGAGAGGCCCTGCCTCCTTGCACAAATCAGAGACACACAAGGGAGGAAGGAGTTCAGGGACTCAAGTGATTTTTTTCATTTGCCTTCTGATATTTGATGAAACATCTAAGTCTTTCATGCTTTATAATGGTGTCATACTGAAGCAGTAATCAGCTCATTAGATTAAGTTAAAGCTTTTCTATTCTACCTAGGACAAAATGTAAGGCAATCATGAAACTGCACTGAGAATCTCAAGGTACACTCCAAAGGAGAATTTCAATTTACCTCTTGAAATCAAGAGGAGCATCACTGATGGGATGCCGGCTCGGTGAGAACGTACCAGAGAGACGTTTAACCACTGATATTTGAAGTTTAAAGTTTGTTCTCTGGGGCCTATCATGTTCCATTGAAATAAAGGAGAAAATAAACTACTTTCCCTCTCCCTGCCTCCTCATAATACCAGGTAAGGCACAGTTTTTGGGCCCAATGCTAAAAAAAAATTGTCCTCATTTTAATCAGTGTCCAGGGCACTAAATGAACACAGGAATAGCCAAATTATTTCCTTTTAAGAGTGGAGGGGTGTGGGGGGGAGAGGAAGGATGAAGTACTGATTCTCCTTTATTTGTAAGTCATTTTGTTTATAACAAGTTTAACAAGTTAAGAAAAAGCAAAGCAGGACACATACAGTAAAGGATAAGATATAGTAGAAGAGCATCAGCACCTCTAAGTTTATTTCATCAAAAAAAATTTTCATAGTTTTCTGAAACACAGAACCTCCCTATGTGCTCCTGAGTGAAATAGAGCATGCCAGTCTATTTAGATTATTTTGTTGTAGCCTGATGCCTGACAGCTGAGCAGTTGTTGATGATGCAAGTAAAGCTTTCGGCATCTTGGAACAGACTGTTATGCTTTCCACTTGCTGTTATCAGAAGAGGAGAGCCTTTAAAAGAGGCAGTTAAGCTGCTTGGTCACAGCTGTGTGCAAAAGGAGAGAACAAGGGCATAAAGAGACTTACTTATCTCTTATGGGAGAAAATTCAGAACAGACCCTCCGAATGCACAGAGATGAATGTGGCAGGCAGTTAGATGGGGAAGAAACTATAGCTTGAGATGCCCCCATTTGTGTTCAGATTTCAACATGGAAGACTCATGCACATGTCCCAAGGGAGAACAACTGCCTTATATTAACTGGGGTTCATCCAGCACTTGAGCAAGGAAAGGAAGGGAAGATGTACGTAACCCTCCTTAAGAGCTAATTTTAAAGAATGACTAATTCATCATTTGTGATCTACTTGGGGCAAATGTGAGACAGGACTCCTGGCTTGCATTCCAATTGCTGGATTTTAGAAAAGTTACTTAAGCTCTGTGGTTCAATTCCTTATCAGTAAAATAGGTTTAATACTCATCTCTCTCTCCAAGCTATTGTGAGACTCTTTATTAAAAAACAAACTAACTTTGAAATCTTTGGATGAAAGGTGATAAGTGTTAATATTATATTTAACTTATATGCATCAAAATAGAGAGAGAGAAAAGCTGGCAGAATCATGCACTGAAATGAGGTATTTACGGAGTACTTTTCAAGTTAGCTTACTTACGGAGCTGTGAGATAGCCCTCCAAAAAGCCAGCTGCATACATGAGGTGTTCATTGCCTATGGACTGACTCCCATAGCCTGCTCTGATCTCCAGAATCCCCCACCCTGTTGATTGTATGGTGTCATTGTAAAAGCCATAGGCATCTCCATTCTTGTCCAATACGTCTTTGACCTGGATTGTTTTCTCAGTTTTCATCCAATATACAGTTGCATAGCGGATTTCTGCAAACAAAAACCAAGGAGGAGAAAGTTAGAATGTTGTATTACATGTCTCCAGCAATAAGAAGTGTGGGAACTCATTCCACTGAGATACCCTATCCCTCGTGGAGAACTAAATGGATCAGACAGTTGGTAGTGAAGTTTATGCAGCCAACCAATTCTAGGTCACTAGTTTCAATCTATAAATTAATGACCTAGAATAATTATCATCAGATGCCTGTTTGCTGACTTAAGTAACAGACAACTGGACAGACTGGTTGGCTCACCATATCTGACACCTCTGCTCACAATCTTAAAGGGGGGGAAAAATGAAAAGCTGCAAAAACCAGACTACCTACTCAGGCCTAGAGATGGCCTTTGAGGAACAGAGCTAAGGCCAGGCTCATTGGCAGGGCAGAGTTGGGAAGAAGCAGCTAATGCTATATCACTTGCAGGAAACTATGTCCATAATCTTTTCAACGCATAGCATCAGCCACAGTTGAGTCCTGATATAGAAAAAAAGATGCTTCCATACCTGACTCAGAAGAAATCCTACAATAAGAGATATTGAAAGCAATCTACAAACAGTTGATGACGAACCCATTCAACCCCGTTTCCACTCCTCAACCACCATCCCATATCCCTGCCCCCTGATCACCACCCTGAACTCCCCTGCCCTCTATCCAACCCCCCCTGCTCCTTGCCCATTACCATGCTGCCTGGAGAACTGATGGCTGGCGGCCCTACGACTGTGCCGCCCAGCTGGAGCTGGGCCACGCTGCCACTGCCACAGCCACCATGCAGCACAGAGACCGGGTCAGGCCGAGTTCTGCAGCTGCACTGCCCCAGATGCTCACAGCCCCACCACCCAGGGCATTATGCCGGCGGCAGAGCGAGCGAGCCAATCCTGTGGGCGAGGATGAACAGCAGGGGAGGGGCCGGGGGCTAGCCTCCTGAACCAGGAGCTCGGGGACCGGGCAGGATGGTCCTGTGGGCCACATCTGGCCCACGGGCCGTTGTTTGCCCACACCTGGACTGGACTATTCTAAATCGCTGGATCAGAGGTTGAAGGTGGAGGCAGCACAGAAACTCAACTGTACAGAATACAGGAAAAGATGCCAAGAGCACATCACAGTGTTGTTCCATGATCTGTCCCTATTCACTTATTCTACCAATTCAAAATACTGGTCTTCATCTGGCATTTTCAAAAAGTGCTCAGAGTTCCCCTAACTCTGCTCTGGTAGGAAGTCAATGGCAAAAGACCAATGCCGAATACTTTTGAAAATTCCAGCCTTCATCTTTCAGCCCTCAGTGACATGGGACCTGATAACTTCAAGTCTCCATTCACAACCCATCAAGACACCTGCACAGTACTGCAAACGCCAAAAGTTCAAAAATCAGGACTCAGAACCCACAAAATTATGAGGTTGTCTCATAAATTGTAAGGGTTTTTTATTATTATTTTATTTTAATAATTACTGAGCTGTGTTCTAACTTCCCCTGTCCACCTCCAATATGTGTGTCAATTCACATTGCCAATTTACAGTGAGAAATACAATTCTGGCCATCACAAGTAATTTTATGTCCCAGCCCCCACATCAACATTGCACTCTCAATCCTAAAACAACTTATTTTGGGACAAATCTCCAGTCCTCATACTTATCCCATTTACACATCAACTCCACAAACCCAGCCACACAGCAATTCTGCACACCTCTTGCCTTGCTACCCCATATGTGCCCCTCACTCCCAGCACACCTCTGCTCCTCCTGTATAGGTTCTTCATCCCCATCTAGACCAAGATGGAGGAAAAGCTCCAGCGGGAGAGAGAGAGAGGCACATGCGCACACACCTGGGAGTGGGTCAGCTCCAGTGGATCTTCACAAACACCCCCTTGCAGGCCTTGGGAGAGGGCAACTCCAAGAGGGCCACCTTCTCCTCCATCCCAGGCCTGGTATGGGAGCATTACAGAAGAGGAAAGGGGAGGATAGAGGAACAGAGAGAAGACTGACCCATTTTTCACAAGAAGGGAGGGAGCAGTATACTCTGAGCTGCTGGGTAATTTTTGTTCTCTCCTTCCCTTTCTCTCTTGAGTAAATAGTATTGGCTGCTCTCTTCCCCTCCTCCAAAACCTTCTTGGCTCCTGAGGAGAGAAGTGTTTTGCAAGTCTTCTACCGCAGCTGTCATTAAGTGACTGTACAAACAAACTCCCCAGGAGATGAGGACATGGGGGAAGGCAATTTATCAGAGAGGGTTTTCTCCAGACAGCCTGAAAAAAAATCACTTGAAGGATGAGCCTCTCATCTCATGGGTAAGACTGGCTCCAGCAAGGTCCAAATTTGTGTTACTTATGATACATATGGGAGAGTGGGAAACACTGCCTGCATTCCTCTAGGTCAATACAGCTAATGGTGCCAAGGACAAAACTTGCAAGAGCTACAGACAAGGCATTTTTGGTCAAAGGCTACTTACCATGGAACCTTATTCTAGAAGAGATAAGACTAAGCCCAAGGCTGAATTTTCAGAACAAAATACATGACTCACCTTTGTGCAAAAGGTTTCCGGCAAGAACTGAAGACAAGGGAAAACAGAGGAGAGAAAAATAAAAGAAACACACTAAGAAACCTGCCAAGCAGAGAGCTGAATGCAGCATGGACATCCCTGAGAATCTCACCGTATTTAGCATTCATACTATGACTAGCACCGTAAAAATAACTAAGATATGAGTATCAGCACAATATCTAATGCTTTGAAAAGGCAGTAGGTAATGGCATTCATGATTGGATACCTAGCTTGATTTCAAATAAATTGCACCCATTTTGCTCAGTGCCTTAAAATATCCTGTTAAGAAGTAATTTTTTTCCATCATAAGCAATGAAGTTTTTCAATTAAAAAAAATATTTTCTGAGTTGCTAAGCTCTTGCTCAAGCACTTCTGACACTGTGATAACTCAGTTGCTTTAAGGCAGTTTTCATTATTTTTACTTCACCGTTTATTACTTTAAAAGGTTGTAACTTTACAATCAGAAACACTTTCTTGGCCAGTCTAGTGTTCAGGGAGACAGAGCAGTAACCGTTTCTCATCATGTCAGTGTTCATAATGCTCAGCTACATAAGCGATACAGCTTTCTTGAATCAAAATTTAAAGTCCATCTCTGGTTATTATTTGCCAGTGAAATAAATTTCTCTTTTTCCAGACTCACTGTTACAGGAGTTCTGTGCATATCAGGTACTTTGGGTGTAACACACAAACAAAATGCAAATATGTATATTTGGGAAGGGAACCACTCCAGTACTCCCTCTCAAATGGCAGTTGGGGTAAATGTTTTAAAAGGTGTTGCTTGACCAGTGTGGATGGAGGCTAAACAGAGGGTGGTTTGAGACATGAAAGGCTTGACATTTGTTCAAGCACATATTGCAGAGAAAAAAGTTTAAATCTCCTTAGTTTTCATCTGGTAATACATAATGTATCTGTACTGTCCATTGTCAGGTGAGACTCACAGGGGCTGAACGACCATGAAAACAAGAGCTGGTTTCATCAGGCTGGTAAGCGGGTAGTGCTGAAAAGAATTACAAACAATCCCTGCAAGCCAGGGTGAATTTGATTTAATTTGATTAAATCAAATTGGTTTAAATCATGATTTAAATAATTAGTCAGGAAGACTCAGTTTAATCATGGATTTCTACATAAAAGTGCATTCCTGTTGGTTGTTATAAACTCAATACATATTCTTCACAACTCAGAGATAGATGTAGGGTTTCATTTTTAGAAGGTACACACTATACATTTTAAAGTGATTTATTTTGAAAACTTTTCAGATTAGTTTTACAGTTATATCAGAAAATGAATGATTAGTTATTTCATTTACCGAAGGTAACTGAAGCAGATATTTATGAAGTCATTGGGAAGTGAATTATCTCCAGTTCAACAGGTTAATCATTAATATTTGGAGGATTTTCTTGCCATGCTGTATTAGGAGGAGAACATCACCAGACAGACATTTAAGCTGTTTTATTTAACTAAAACAACGTTATGTATTTTGGATGTTTTTCTTTAACAGCTGCGACAAACCCAGGCCAGTAGGGTAAAAACAAGCATATGAATTTTGATTTTAGTTAAACATTCAAGTTTTTTTAAAAATCAGGTTTGTTTTTGTTAAAATTGTTTTTAACTAAAAAATAGTTTTTAATATTAAAAAAAAAAAAATTAAATCGACTGTATCAGCCAGGTCAACATGAGAAACTTAAAATATTGGCTTCTGCAGCTAACTCAGTTGTCTTCACCTTCATTTTCCTGTTTGTTCATAATCTGGAAAAGAAAAACAAGCTTTCCTGCTTTTTCAGGTCCCAAACAAATTTCTCAATTTGGAATGAATTAGTCCAAAAGGAAGAAAATATTCTTTCTACCAGCCGGCAGAAGAAGCTACTGCTGTTAAAAGTGAGATTATCACTTCACACTGTCTCTGAATCAAGAGCTTAAGTGACTTCCACCAGTTTAACTGGTGTGACTTTCTTTAAAAATACGTTCATACAACCCGCCGGTATCGTTCTTGAATCTTCACCCTTAGCTCGATTTCTTAGTTGCATTATGGAGTGTAGATTGCGATGTCCATGTCATAGCCAACTCTCTCTCAGCAGTTAAGGTTTGAACTCCAGCTCGGCGAGTAGTTGAGAAATTTGCAAAAATGAGCTGGAGATAGTGCTTGATCCCGCACTTTTTTCGAGAATGCTTGTAATGATTCTAACTCAATCTAAGTTCGACCTTCAGCCATGCTATTCTATAGCTGAAGTTGCATATTTTAAAATCGATGATTCCCCTCACTCCCCCAGTGTAGACCCAGGGCTTTCTTTAAAACACATCATCAGCAAATAATTTCTTGAATATTTCGCCCTTAGCTCTGAAGTTTATTATAGTTGGAATTATGGAGGGATGATTGCTGGATGTGTCCAATGTCATAGCCAGCCAGGGCTGGCTTTAGGAACTGCGGGGGCCCGATTTGAATACCCGGCAGTGGTTTCAGCTCTTCTGACACTTCAGCGGTGAGGGGTCCTTCCACTTGCTCCGGACCCAGTGCCCCCGTTCCTGAAGATGGACTGCCACCAGGTTGTAAAAAAAAAAATTAAAAATTAAAACTCGTGCATTTCATTCAATACAATTCTGGGGAATTGGGGAAATGCAATTTAAAGCTGACCATGTAGCCATTCCTCTTCTTTCAACACATAAAGGTTTGACCTTGTACTGGATATTGAGAATATTTGCAGAAAATAAACTGAGAAAGTGCTTATCCTTTCGTTTGTTATTTTAAAGCTTCGTAATTTAATTCTGTCGTTGCATAATTTCTCTTAAGATTCACTCATTCCTTCCCAAATTTCAACAGCGTCAGCAATAAAACATCTATTTCCGTGCATTTTGTTCACGACTACAGAAATAGGCTTCAGGGTACTCAGCATGTGTTCAAGATTTCTCTTAAGCCCAATTTCAGAACTTTGGCTGTGACAGTGCCATCGCCATCTGGTTAACATTTGTAATTTTTTTCACAGTTTGTTCAAAACTGTCATCAGATTAGGGCCAGTTCTTGATATAGTACTCAAAACAGTCCACTACTGAATTCCATCGCACGTCTTGTGGGAGAGTTAGCTTGGTTCCTCCCACTTTTTTCAGAGCAGTTTGCTGCTGCAAAGTAGTTGTTATGGAAGTATTTTGCAATTTCAAACATTAGCCTTTATTTCTGGAACAACTGAAGTCTTTGGCTAGGAAGTGCATCAAATGAGCACTGCAAACCATATGTTATTAGTTTGGGACTCTCTTCTAAATTTCTTCTTCTTGGATACATTTTGCAGCATTTGTCTGTGACAAAGCTGCAGTACTAGACATTTGAATTTTTTTCACAGTTTGTTATAGCTTTTACTGCTGCTACTTGTAAGTATTCTGCTGTGTGTGCATTTCCTGATGTATCAATTGTTTCTGTAAGGAAGACATTCCCTTCTTCTGTTGTCACACAAGCACATACAACAGGAATCATTGTGGACATTGCTCCACCCATCAAGACTCAGGTTAACAATTTCACCCTCTAGACCTTTTGCACACTGCTCAATTTCTCTTTCATACACTTTATCCAGCAATTTGCCTGCAACATCTGCTCTGTTGGGTGAACTGTATCCTGGTCTTAATGACTGAACCATGTTAATGAGTGTGGGTTCTCAATCATATGGAAAGGAGAGTTTGTTGCATAAACAAACTGGGCAATTTTTTTCATCAATTACCTCTTTTTGTAATCTGCTGGTTCTTATCACAAACTTATCTATGGTTGTTTCTGGATGATGGAGATTTTTTTTCTTTTGCTACAGGTGATATACTGTGGCTATGTGACATACATGATGTGACTGAAACATTATCATTGGCAGATAACTCTGAAACTATAGAAAATGATGGTGATCTTGAAGGTGGATAGTCTTCAGAATCCTGTATGTTGAGGATGGATTCTCCTAAACAAAATAAGTCAATGCAGTTATTTAATTATTATTACCATACTGCTCATTTAGTATTACTCATTGCATTCACTGACACTCAGTACTACTTTAAAGGTGAAATTGTAAAAGGAAGATCTGCCTATTTCAGCTATTTATTTTTTATCACAACTGCATCTAAAATGATAGTACCATAGAGTAACAACTATATTTTTTGCTCAAACATGAGAATTCAAGAATAGTCCAAGAAGGAAGACAGGCAGTCCTTAAAAAGAAGAAGTATGAAATAAAAAAGTTTACCAACCTGAAGATCCTGCATGTTCAGACATGTTCCTTTCATCATCTTCAATGCAGCTTCCTCCTGAGAAGGAACACTTCTCATGATGTTGTTTCATTCGGGGCAACCAGGCCTTGCATTTCTTTGTTGCACTGTTTGCATTTTGCACACATGCCTGTCTTACCCCACAGGTAGAGGAACTTCATTAAAATATTCCCAAACTGGGTCTCTTTTACGGCCTGCTGCCATTATAGGTTTTCCCTTCTAGTGAGAGAATGGCATGATAGATCTCAAATCAGTGAAGGTTACATTCAGAAAGACCTCTAGACTTCTGGAATATTCTGCTCAAGCAGTTTCACTTTTGTTTCTACTGCTTGGCCCTCCCTTCTCAATTTATCTCCAGACTTTTTCTCCTTGTCCAGATCTATTCCGCCCCCAACAATCTTCTGTTCATTGAACTTTTTGAAACTTTGCACTTTTAGAGAGAGGTAAGAGATTGACTCTGTGTACACAAATTTGCGGAGGGACAATAGGATTGAGGTCTGTTATTTCTCATCTCTATTATTTATTTTAAAACATTTTTGCTGTTAACAAGCATGTTACCTCTGGAGACACAAATCCAGTTTGTGAACTGCAAAACTAAGGATCACTGATGGTATCTTCTAGTCTGAGAACTAAGCCCTATCGGGTAAATAGATAATTAACCTAAATAATCTATACAGAAGCCCCTGGAACCTCATAAAATTGGGTCCCTAATCCATGAACTATTGGAACTCATTTACAAAACTTTTCTTAAACATTACATGAATATATTGTCTTATACTACAGAATTAGAATTTATAATCCCTATTCCACGATGAGATATCTTTGAGCTTTAATCTTAATTAAAAAATATCTTTAGATAGGCTCTTTCCTCAAAAAAGCATTTTATCAAAAAAATCCAATTTAAATTAAAAAAATTCGAGTTTTTTTGTTTGATTTTTTAAAAAAACGCATTGACTTTTATCCACTCTGCTGCAAGCTGAGTTCACAAAAACTGACCACTTAGTAGTGAAGGGTAAGGAATGGGGAGAGAACAAGATTTAATAAACAGCTGTACAAGCCAGATTCTCCTGAAAACAGATGGTACAACAGGTCCAATACAGAGCAGCACTAGCATCTCCATTACTAAGGTAGAAGCTAGCTTCCAATTAGAAGTCTGAATTCTAGCCTGCTCCCCAAGGCACACCTTACTCAAAAAAGCTAATACCCTGAATGTCACAACCCAGAACCATTTTTACCCAGCAATGAGAAATTTCTTAGGACTGTTCTGACTAATCATATCTCCAAAATTACTTGGCCTACAAACTCCAAATATATATATATTTTGTTGGCCTTGCTGAAGAGTAGAATCTTTCAATTTGGGTTTTTCGTTTTGTTTCGTTTTTTGAGGGATGGAGAAGAGGAAGAGTTGGTGGATAACTTGTAAAGATTTATAATATAAAGAGCTTATGTGACGGGGTCAGTGCTTCAGTAGGTAGGACAAGCATTAACTAGGAGCGTATAAGAACAGGGATACAAAGAGGAGGAAGTGGAAAACTGGAAGGAGAGGACAGCAGTACTCTATTCCTCCTTAACCTAGTGAATAAATGGGAAGCAACCAAGAACAACTAGAGAAGTTAATTATTATTCTTACACTGAAGGATTAATTTAGTAATTAGAGGATTTGCATGTTGCAAGATGTTCTCTTCCTTGAAGCAAACCAACTGTTTGCTGTTTTGCCTTTAAAAAAAAAAAAATCAACACTTTGAAGTAAAACCTGATCCTGACTCCCAATCAGTTAGACTTAGGTAGAGAAACAGTCTGTGCAGAGGTGCTTCAAAATGGCAAGATGCATTATTTTGCTTTACGCTCTCCCTTCTTGTAATCCATGGCTCAGTTCTGGGCCACAATGGTACAGAGCTGTCTTTGAAGCTATTACAGTAGGCTTTCAATTTATTTTTAAATGTTTGTAAGTATAATCTGACCTGCTGCTGTCTGCATGGGTGCATGGATAAGGTTGAGGGCAAGAGACCAGGGGAAAGCATGAAAGGGTAGGATTTGTAAAAGCCATGGAGAGCTGTACTCCCTGGTCTCAAAATGCGGGCAAGGGGCAATGAGGGAGGAAAGAGGCTTTGTGAAGAACTGCTTTGAACTACAGATGAAAAGAGCTAATTAACTGTTCAATCTTATTATTAAGGGGAGAAGGTATGCATGTATGTGTAGGCATGTGTGTAGACTCTGGGAGCACAAAAGGGGAGCATCAAAAGTAGGTATGGAATGGGGAAAGCTGGAGGTTTTTAAAAACTAGACACTAACATTTTCTAAATATAAAAATCTTTAAAGTACATAAAGTTTTTGGTGCGAATAGAAGACTCTCCCCCTCTGTCATCCACTACTCTCACACCCCAAGCAGGTTTAATTCTCTTCCTCCATCCCCAACTCACGCCTCTCCTTCTATGACTTACTACAATCTGCAGAAGGGGAGACAAGCTTTGATATGCTCACAAGAACTGCCAGAAAAGTGCTCTCCACTCACAGGCCTTATTAGCCAACCCAATTTAAACTCTTGCTGTTTGTTTTCTTTCAATTCATTTTTTTAAATGAAGTAAATGCCCTACAAAAATCTCCATTCAATACAAAGTTAAGTTTGTTTCAGCAGAATCCGGCTAACTTCCAAAAACAATATTATTCTTCTCAAAAAACCCAAACACTACTACAAGAGTCTGAAAAAGTACATTTAAGGGATCCACCCAGTCCTTCTTAACTCACTCCACCTGACTTGCAGCCAACCTATTCAGCTTTAGCTCTACCCTGTAACACTTGTAAACACATGAAACTAGCAAGGTCTGAATGCACTTACATAAATTTACATCACAATATAATCCAAACTTTTTGAACAAATAGACCATTCCAATTTTTCTATACTACTAGCATTTTACTCTGTAAGCAAACACACAGAACTAACACATCGTGATGGACCTTGCAATTATAGTTCTTCTGAACCTTTGTCACATTAATAAACCTTCTATCAAAATCAATAACATACACAGGACTTGAGAAAACTTGTCAGGGCAACCTGGAATCTTTCCCAGGTGAATAATATTAACTTCTACAGTGTTTTAAAAATAAATAAATAATTAAAATGTCTACACATGGTATTTGAAAAGATAAATAGGAACCAAGTGTAAGTGATGCAAACAGTTTCAGTGCCACAGCTGCTGATACACAGTGCCACTGTCTTGTCAGTGTCCACTGCAGTCCACAGGATTCTGAATTACAACAGTGAAATTGATAATAATTGGGTCAGTTTCTGTTCTGCTGCTGCTTGGAAGGTCTGCGTAGCAATCAGAGGCAAACATTGGAGCTATTCACTGAGGATGAGTCAAAAAAAAAACCAAAACCCTGTGGACAGGGTAGTTTGTGGCGACACCTCCTACCGCACCCTACAGCAGCCACGGCACTATGGGGGTGGGAAGGCAAATGAAACAAGAATATGCCTCCTCCCTTCCAGTAGTCATTGAGGGTTAGGAGGGGACTTCAAATTTAGCAAATACATACTGGCTGGAGGCTGATATGAAAGACTGCTTTCCCCAAGGAAAGATCCAGAGACAGCACTCTAGTATTAATCCTAGCACCCTCCTCTTCCCCCAAAGCTAAATGGTGTTTGCCTTTCATCTGATGATACCCTAAACAGTGGAAGCCATTACCCATCTTTGAATAAGTCTTTGTCTGGTAGGTAGTGGTCCTCTGTTATCAGTTGCTGGTAAAATTCCCAAGCCCTGTGTCTGCATGTGTGGCTAGATATGAGAGTCAGAATGAGAGAGGGGGAGAGATTAATGCGATATGCTAAAAATGAGATGCTCTTTTATTTGATGGTGTAGAAAAAAGAAAAGATATACAATGCATGATAGACAGTGGCGCACACAATGAAGAGAAATAAGGAGAGAACAGACTGAGGGAGAATGAAGGAAAAGAGGAGACACACACTGCTGTCCAGAAAAAAAATCACAATCTACTATAAGAAATAAAAGTAAGTAGGGAGAAAAGCCAAGAAAGCAGGTCGAACAATATTCAGTAAATGTTATTTGACAAATGTAATTAATGTTCATCAAATAAGTTAAAGACTTTTTTCTCCCCCGCATTCAACCAGCTCCACAGCTACCCAAATACCATTTGGCACATCTCATAATACCAGTAAAATTCTTCAAGTGTTTCTTAATTACTACTTTTTTTCTTGCTGCTCAGCCAGTCGTAGGTTAGATTTACATATTTTAAAAAGCTTATTAACGGATGGACCTTATCTTAAAATTAGACATACTAAACAATGGATTTATTCCTTAAAACTGCAGGAGATGCAACTTTGGGGGGGGTGATAACACCAGTATTTTTTGCCCAAGTTAGCAGGCTTAGTCCTCAGTGTAGTAAGTAGGTGTTGGATGTATTCTTCAAGTGCTTTGAATATACTAAATAGCACATTTTAATTACAAAAAGTATCCACAATTAAGTTTGATGGACAGTATAAATTAGGTGGGGTAATGCAAAGGATTAATTGTACAACACCATACCTACCATTTCCGTGAAAATAATTTCTGCACAACTTGGCAACCACAAATGCAGAACTTGTACATATTTGTACCTCTTTCATTTTCAGCCCACAAACACATTGCTCAATGGTTAGATGTCAAGCTTAATATTTCAATTCAACCACAGTGAGGAACTTATGGTGTTTTTCCATTTTTGTGTTTGTATTTTGATACTGCTTTTACTATCTGCCTAATAAGATTTCAGAAGCCCCTCCCCAAAAATAGGAAGTTTACACTCTTTCAAAAGTACATTTAAGATTGAAATATGTATCAAATGTTAAATCTCTAGTACTTGTTTATAGAGTTCCTTATACTGTACATATATTAGAGAAGAAACCTAATCCTTTCCAAATTAAGAAACAAATCTAAGGCCAATACCTTCTGTTTTATTTGGATATACACTACTTGGGTTTTCCTTCTTTCAGTAGCAGACTTAATTACTGGCCCAAACTCTTGTTTATTCCCCCAGACTATCATGTCAAAGCAAGATATCTCATCTCACCACTTGATATGTGCAAATGGTGGGAAGGTGTGAGGGGGGGGAAACATTCAAACCTTACGTGAATTATGTATTGCATTTTGAATCTTTCATGCATGATTTTCACAAACATACATACAAGCATAAACTGCGGAGCTAGGGGCACCAGGGTCCCAGCCTCACCACTTTTTTGGCCAGGCCAAACCTAAGTGGTACTACAACCCCATGCACCAGGTCTCAAGGCCACTCACTCAAATTTTGAGGGGTTGGGCATAGGGGTTCATGGGCCAGGGGAATCAGGCTCTTGGGGTATGGGGGAATGCCTAAGAGGTCCACATACACTTTAAATGGCTTCCGCAGCCCCTGCATACCAGTTAAGTTTTGTTTGTACAAAAGTTTGTCAAAAACAGTTATGTCACCCAAAAAAGGGAAGAAAAACAATACCAGCTGATTTAAGTGACATAGCTAATCAGAAATCTTAAATCACTAATTTCAAATACAGAGTAGTCAATTGAATACTCCCTAGAAACAGCACTCAAATTGTGGAGTGAAATTTATCAAACTACTTCAACCCATATTGAATAGCGAACCAATTAATAAAAAAATGTTCTATTTAGACAAGTCTCTTAAAAAAGAAAAGAGCCTATATTTACTGTTCAAACAACAATCTGACCAGCTCTACTAGCTACTTGGTAATCCTGTAGTCACTGCCTACACAGCAATACAAAGCTGTTGAAGCAGTCAGATATTGGCTATAACACTTTCACCATATCTCAGGTTTCTTTTTGAGTTTCCTTACCTTTCCATTGACTGCTGAATCACACAAATGTAATAATGCATTTTCTTTTAAATATAGGTCTTTGAGATAAGGTAGGACAGCTTCACCTCTCTTCCCATCGCCACTCCTCCCACAAAATTGGACTCTCATCCATTTCATAGCAAAAGTGTCTTGATTTTTTTTTTACTGTTCTATGGCAAGAAAGTAACTAATTTAGGACAATTCTGGAAAATGTGTGGTAAACCCAGATTCCTGTGAACCCCAGCAACAGCTGGGAGAAGATCAGGTAGGAGTTCCTGCCTCCTACCCTGATATATTTCTATTGTTCCCATGCTGGGGGAGATGTCAGACTACTTCTTGCAAATTTGAACTCTGGATAGTATTTTGTATACAATGGCTATTTGGCTTAACTTCCTCCTTCTCTCCTCACTATCCCTCCACAGCCATAGCCTCCCTTTCACTGTCCTCCACGTTATTCTCCATCAGTCTCTCCTTCCCTTCTTTTACAGTCTTTCCTTTTAGTTTCTCTTTCCTCCTTCCTTCCAGTTGCTGAGTAATATCCCTACTGTTCTCATCACTATGTTTCATATTTCCATTGAGCTTAATAGGACTGTTCACACTTCTCAGGACTATTTTTTCTAGCTGCATACAATTAGACCCCAACAGCATTCATTCATATCTGCAAGGTTTCTCAAATAAAATAGGTGGGAAATTAATTTTTAAAATAGAAGCTCCAGTTCTACAGAAAATTGAGGGGCCACCAAAAATGTACATATCAGTTAAATCCAACCCTTGGCTTTGAAGTGTGGTGACAATAGAATAAACTGGAGGCAGAAAAATCAAAGCAATCCATGAAGAAGTTTGAAAGTGCTACAGCACCTTTAGATATTAAATTAACCTAATTTTAACTTTACAACTTTTGCTACAAATATCTTATGCAGATATAAAATGACAAGCAGCTCTGTGCAGGATCTCTTCTCTCCTTTGTAATATAGACAAGGAACTTCTTAAAAATAACCTGATATTTTCCCACCGATCACAGTAAAAGCAACAAGCAGGAGGCAATAAGTTAATATACAGACACAAAGCACCAGATTTGTAATATATGTGGCACTTCTGAGGCTAAAAGGACAATATTTATTATACACTCACAAATCAGAACTTTAAAATTAATTAAAGTTACAAATTGTAACACTGTATCATATTCGTTACTATAATATTCCCTGCCTACAAACACTATCCTCCACTGGGTATGATAGCTATACACAAGGAAATATGGGCATCTAAATAAACCTTTTTGTACTGACTTCCCTCCTGACTGCAGGGCATGACCTGCTCTGGAAGCAGTGCTGCCTCTTTTCTTACTACCACTTAGCTATCATTGGTTCCTACCAGAACTGAAGGGCTTAACCAAGGGGAAGTTTGTTTTAAATCCCTTTATAATGTGTGCTGGCTGCCTCAAACATTCCTGTCCTGGCCAGACCCTGTACTTCATGCCAATTCAACTCCACTGATACTTCCGGGCAGCAAGGGTCATAACTATCGGCTCACTAGGGAATGGGCCTGGTGCACAACACAATCACTGAATTGGCACCTGCTTCCACTTTGAAGGGTTTATTATGGAAAATAATTAGAGTAACTCCGCAAGCAGCAAGAAGGTTTGTAGCTATGGTCAGGTCAGCGACAGGCACAACCAGCTCCGGCTGCCTTTCTCGTACAACGTGACTCGCTGCGAAGATCCAGAGGGACGAGCTCAGCCAGGCAGAGCCATGGAACTGATCAGCCCTTTGCCCGGCGAGACCGCGCTGCGCTCAGGGTGCGGAGGGGGAGCCCTGCGGGGGTCTGTCTGTCACGGCGCTGGGAAGCCACCCTGGGTGCCTGGCACAGACTCCAAGCCAGGGAATCCCCGCCCGACAGGCTGTGGGGGCTGCAGTGTCTGTCTGGCCCCCAGACGGCCCCGTGCCTGTCTCTCTGTCCATCCCCCTGGGGGTTGTGTCTCGTCTCTCTCGCTCTCTGTCCCCTGCCCGAGGGGGTCGGTCTGTCAGTCCCCCGGGGCAGCGCCAGTGTCTGTCGCCAGGGGGACGAGCTCTGTCCGTCCGTCTGCCGCTCTCACCTGCTCGGGCCGCCGCCCACAAGAGGATGAGCCCCCAGCAGCAACCTGCGTGGCGGAGTCGGGCCATGCTGCTCCCCGCGTGTCCCGGCCGGGCGGCTGCGGGACTTGGGGAAGCTCGGGACAGCTCAGGGCATGTCCCGCCGCTGCCCCCGCCTCCTCCCGGTCCGGCTCACGCCCAGTCCACTGAGCCCTGTGCTGGGGGTGGGGAGGCGGCTACAGAGTACAGACTCCCCAGGCCGCGTCTGCCCGGGGGCCGCCCTCCCGCCCGGGCTGTGCCTTGGTCGCGGGGCTTAGCCAGGGGGACACGGCGTGGCCGTAGTGGGGGCGGGCGGTAGCAGCACCTGGACGCTCCTGAGCCCGCGTCGCCAGCATTTCCCGCCAAACACCGGGGTGGGCAGGCGCTGCCGCCTCCCTGGCTCGCTGCCCTCGTGCCCCGCAGAACCCACCCACACAAACTCCTCAGCGCGGCAAGAGCCATAGGGATGCGCCACGCACCAGCCCCTGCCCACAGACATGTCTCTGTACCTAGGTGCTGGTGCGGTCCTCAGCCCTGACGCTCAGCAAGGGACTTAGCCTCACGGGGGAGAGGGGGGGGCGGAACTACTCCTATTTTAGAGGTGGGAGCTGGGTACAGGGTGAATCGACTTGCCCAAGGGCACAGGGGAAGTTTCTGACCTGCGAAATGACCCAAGATTACCTGTCTTTAGTTTTCCCCCTCCACTCATGCTCTATTGTCTACACCATCTGGGGTCTGGTGCCCCTCTTGGGGGGGGGCATGAGCAGGTTTCAGGGGGTCCAATCAAAATAAACCAGAGGCATCGGACTTGCTGGAGCCCAGGGCAAAAAGCCAAAGCCTGAGCCCTGCGGTGCACGGCTGATGCCACAGTCTGAGCAAGTATCAGAGGGGTAGCCATGTTAGTCTGGATCTGTAAAAGCAGCAGAGAATCCTGTGGCACCTTATAGACTAACAGACGTTTTGGAGCGTGAGCTTTCGTGGGTGAATACCCACTTC